>NC_081861.1:108673504-108893455 GCF_963259705.1 Myotis daubentonii
ATTTGTTCTTCTATCCTTTATATCCCTGTAAATGAAAGTTAACTTTAGAAATAGAATTAGGTTCAGGGTCAACTTCTAGGCACGAGTACTTCACAAATGTTGCTGTGTGCCTGATATGACAGTGTTTGAATAGCTTAACAATTTTCATGTTTCACTCTAAACTAGAAGTCACAAATTGAAAACACATTGCCAAATCTTGAACATTGACACATTTGAATCCAATTGTTAGTTGTTATCCCTTGTTTTGCTTGCATTCCTAAAGTAATTCAAAGGAAAACAAAGAAGCTGTTAGCTATATCTCAATCAAAAGTAGGAAAAAGGATCTCCTCCCCCTCTCCTCCCCCTCTCCTCCCCCTCTCCTCGCCGTCTCCTCTAAAAAAAAAAAAAAAAAAGAAAAGAAAAAAAGTAGGAAAAAGGAAGACCATGATTGCTTCCTGTTTCAAGACAAAGGTGCTCCTCAATTTATGACGGAGCTACATCTAGATAAACCCATCATATGTTGAAAATATAATGAGTTGAAAATGCATTTAATATGCCTAACCTACCAAACATCCTAGCTCAGCCTAGCATACCTTAAAAGTGCTCAGGACACTTACATTAGGCAATTAACTTGAGTTTCATATTAAGAGAAATTTCCTTCCTCTTTTTCTCACCAGAAGCAGGACACAGATGGGCATTTTGTAGTCATGATGGAACGCTAAAATATAAAATGCAATATCCACAAAATGCTGGCAACACAGTACACTGTAGAGTATTGGCTGTTTATCCTCATGATTGCATGGCTGACTGGGAGCTGCAGCTCACTGCCACTGTCCAGCATCATGAGAGAGTGTGGTATCACATATCGCTAGCCTAGGAAAAGATCAAAATTCAAAGTACAGTTTCTACTGAATGTGTATAACTTTCATACCATTTTAAAGCGGAAATATTGTAAGTCGGGAACCTTTGCTAGTTTTCTTACGCCAGACAGTTTTACTCATTTTTATTACCTGTCAGATCCCTGTAAACATATGCATTTCTAACTGTTGCTATATATATTCTCCAACCCATGATAGCAGGTACACCAAAACTCTGATCATAAGTGTTGCACCCACCCTGAGTAGTCAACTCACATTTACCCAACCACATACATTTACATTTAGAATGCTGAAAATTAGGTGTCTAATTTGAAGGTTATATTGTTTGTGCTTTTTAAGAAATGAGAAAATTAGGGAAATTTAAAAATATATATACTTCTCCAACCCTGAAAAATAAAATTATATATGACCCCCCCATTTTTATAATTTCTAATCTTTTGAAACTGGTTAAATTCCTTTAGGCATTTTATCAAACATTTCATCACAAGATTGAAAGAGTTTAAGGTGGTTCATAAAGCTAAAGCATTGATGTCTCCCATATGCAATATTTTATCTTGAACTTATGAAAGAGAGACCATAAACAAGAAGTTATAAAGATGTCATCTAAAACGAGTTATTGCAAACTCAGATTTGTTGAAGAAGATACTTATTTTAAACTCACAGGGATAGAAACAAATATGAAACCTCAATACCTGCCACATGCAAACCAGAATGTTGAGAAATGTAAGTTACAGGTTAAACATCATATTTCCAGTTCTTTCAGGAACAATATATTGATCTAGTGTCTAATTGTGACAAAGGAAGTCAGAAAGAGAGGGGAATTACCAGAAGAGTGTGTTATAAGTGCTCTCTTTGAGATTGTTTTTGAAAGCCTTTAAAAACTGGGTGTGCAAGTTAATGTTGCTTTTAGCACTTCCTCAATGGCTCATCTTAGATTTTGTTAAACTTGGCAGCGTTATAGGGGTTATATTTTCACACGGATGCGCTCTTCCTGAACAGAATGTATTTGACAGAAACAAGTTTTTCTTTCATGCCAAGCATTTGTGTGTCTGCTTTCCATAACAAAAAGCTAGACAAAGCTGACCATTCTGGAATCTCTCCCAATATATCCAATTTAGCTATGAAAACAAGATTTTTATTTCATGATTTGGAGGAGTGCCCTTTAAAAGTTAACTCTTTTAGAGAACACTACAATTTCCCTTAATAATCATTTTATGATTTAGATTTTTTCTATTTCTTTGGATATCTTAATATCATCTGAGTTGGTACGGAGACATTCTCATAGTTGTACTTTTTCCACCTCTCACATAATTTAGCATTTTATTATACAGTAGTTCTTCTTTGTATTACTTATTGTTTTAGGTACTAAGTCTGATCTCCATAATCAGATTGGGAACAACATTTGTTGTGTGTCTAGATTGACACAGTCTACAGGAGTCCCAAGCTGCCAGAATTTTGTTTGAAATACACTGTTTTTCAAGAGTTCAGTTTTTTTCATACTCTATCCTTTAATAATGAAAAGTGTCCGTTAAAAAAAGGACAAATTATTATAGTAGTTTAGGACCTTAGTAAAGTAAGGGAAATAATCTTGCCAGGCGATATCTAAAATATATATTCAAATACACAATAAGCCTAACTCCAGTGGTTTGAAGAACAGCATGTCATGCATCCAGTATTCTCAGTATTCCATAGAAGTCAAAGCATCCAGTGAAAAATTTGACACTGAAAGAATAACTGTTCTGTTCTTTATTCTAAATCAGATTATTAGAAAGACATTGGCAAGAAGACCTATTTATAATTCATCACATTTCTATTAAGGAAGATAAATACATATGATTTTTTTGTTTGCAAAAGAAAATGGATGAATTAAAATTGATATTTTAGTTGAATATAATTATGTCACCATAACCATCATCTTTACATTTGTGAGTCTAAATGACTGATTTGGAATAGAATGTTAGTATATTTCACATGTCACCTTAATTCCTTACCATCATATTTTCCTTTTTAAAATTTGCTTTCTTTAACCTCTGAACTATTCAAAGATGCTATTATCATCCTTTTCAACTCATAGGCCTCCATTATTCACTGTTAAAAAATATATAACAACGGGGACAGCTATTTTGTGCTGAAATATATTTTGCCATGTTTGTTGGGAGAAAAAGTGTCAACCTTATTATATACAACAAACATATTTATAGAGATATTAGTTGATTCCATAGTACATAGGATTGCTACTAGTACACAAAATGAGACATTAGAAAATGTTAATACATGTATTGTTCTATGTGACCAGATCTCATCACTAAACTTGTAAAAGACTATTTAGAATAGTAGCTGAACTAGATACAAATCAGATGCTGAAATCAAGAGGAGGATAAATGAGTTTCTATATAGATATTGGCACAAGCACTATAAAAACAATTTTATATCATTGAAATATTGGTTGAAATTTATTTTATAGTCTCTTTCTAAGGGTTAAAATAGTCACTGTAAAGCAAGGATTATACTTCATGAACTGGGCCTTCTTAGCATTCACAATAGTGTGTGTGTCTATGTGTAGCTTTCAATTTTTAGTTTGAATACAAAACTGAACTTTGAACTTGGATTTTCTAGACTTTTCAGCATGAAGGGACAAGGTACTGTCATTAGAAGAACAACAAAACTAACATTTTCTGACACTTCCTCTATAACTATTGCAGGATTCTGCCTTTTAAAAAAATGTATTTATTGTTTTCAGAGAAGAAGGGAGAGGGAGAGAGAGAAAAAAATCATCAATGATGAGAGAGAATCATTGGTCAGCTGCTTCCAGCATGCCCTACACTGGGGATCGAGCCCGAAAGCCAAGCATGTGCCCTGACTGAGGATCAAACTGCCAGCCAGGCAACACTTCCCTATTTATTTATTTATTTATTTGTTTGTTTATTTATATTTATACTAGTGGCCCGGTGCACAAAATTCGTGCACCGGAGGGAGGGTTGTCCCTCAACCCAGCCTGCACCCTCTCCAATCTCAGACCCTTTAGGGGATGTCGACTGCTGGTTTAGGCCTGATCCCAGGATGTCCAACAGGCCTGATCCCAGGATGTATGACAGGCCTGATCCCAGGATGTCCCTGGATGTCTAGCAGGCTTGATCCCAGGATGTCCGACTGCTGGGATTGGGCCTAAACCAGCAGTTGGACATCCCTCTCACAATCCTGGACCACTGTCTCCTAACCGCTCGCTTGCGTGCCTGCCTGATTGCCCCTAACCGCTTCAGCCTGCCAGCCTGATCGCTCCCTAACAGCTCCCCTGCCAGCCTGATTGACGCCTAACTACTCCTCTCCTGGCCTGATCATCCCAACTGCCCTCCCCTGCTGGCCAGATCACCCCCAAGGCTTTTATTAGTATAGATATGACCCTTCACAGAAAATTTCACTAACCCTGCTTTACAATAAGGGCTTGACGATTGAATCATTGGGGCCAGGCACCAAGATTTCCTTTCTTTGAATAGTGGAGGGAATAATTATCTTGTCTTTAAGTTGCCCTGAACATCTAATGAGATAATAACTTAGAAAAGTATAAAAGCACCATATAAAGACAACTGTCTTTTTCATGTACTGAAAAGACAAAAAAGTGGTAAAATGAAAAACGCTATTTTTATTCTCCCCCTTCCTTCCTTTATAGCCTTTATTTAAACTTTGAAATTTAGAAAAATTTCACTCCTATTTTCATTTATTTACATTCAATATTATTTTGTATTAGTTTCTGGTTTTATATTAGTTACAGAATAGTGGTTAGACAATCATATACTTTACAAAGTGTTCCCTGATATTTCCAGTACCCACCTGGCTTCATATCGTCATTACAACACTATTGACTATAATCTCTATTTAAGTGACAACAGGTTTACAGGTTCCTTCCAATCTTTCTTTTGTGTTGCTCGCCCTTCCTTTTCTTTCTCACGTCTTCCCTCATTTTCTTTATATAGTATCTCAATTGGCCCTCAAACCTCAGTGAAGGCACTTGGACATGCTTAACCCATTTTACAGACCAGGAAACTGAGGTCAATTCCAGTTGGCTATGGAACTGGACTCCACACGCAGGGAGCCCTCGCAGCCATGCTCTTCACCTTTCCTAAGGGACAGCCGCAGGGCAAACAGAACAAACCTCCCCATGAGGCTTCCAAGCCTCATTCTCAAGCACCTCTTCATCATGGATGCTCCACATTCTTTCCTCTCCCCTGTCCCACCCCCATTCTTTACTGCCCCTCCTTCTGGGGAGCAGGTGGTAGGCTTGCACTCACCGTGCAGATGTGCACCCCCATGGGGTGGGGCAGGAACTGGGGGCAGGGTGGGGTGGGAACTGGGGGTGGAGCAGTATGAGAACTGGGGGTGGGGTTGGGCGGGACCTGGGGGTGGGGCGGGAACTGGTTGCAGGGTAGGCACAGGCTGGCTTTTGGGCCAAGGCGGGAGCAGGAGTCCTGGCCTCTCAAGTGCACAAGCCATGGTGAGGCCCAGTTAGGCTGGGAGCTTCACCAAACCGCCGCAGTGCGGTACCCAGCAGTGCAACGCTCCTCCACTGAGGTGGCGCCACCCTTCCACCCCTGCCTCAGGGCTGCGAGTCCGAGCCCCTCTGCCCGGGCATCCTTCCACGCTGGCAGTCATTGCCTCTAGTTTCCCGCATCTTGGGGCCACTGCAGAACCTCGCTTTCCACGGGTGAGCCAGATCCCTGCCCGCCAGCACCCTGCCCAGGCCTGAGCCCCCTCCAGGGCACCCCACCTTGGTGCCACTTTGTGCCCCTTGGGCCACCTGCCTCCTGGCCAGCCACTTCGCTGAAGCCATGGAGCTTGCCCAGGAGCCGCCCTCAGGTGGAGGCCTGTCCACGCACCTGCAGACCCCATGGCCAGGGCTCCTGGCCAGCCGCTTTGCCAAAGCTTCCTCTTCCTTCAGGCTCTCTCCTCAGACCCTCGGGAGCTTGGCTCTGGCAGCCCTGCCCTTCTGTGGCTCCCTGCAGCCCCCGCTATACTCGGCTCTCCCGCCGCCCACCTGTCAGGACGCTGCTGGGGCACCTTGCTGCGGACAGCGTGGTTCTGGGGCAGGGGCTGGAGGTGTGGGGAGCAGCTCCAGTAAAGTTTAGTAAACCCCAGGCCCCCAGCCCCTCCTTGAGCAGAGCACAGGGCAGGCTGGGGGCCTGGGTCCAAACACTGCAGCAACGGAGGCGGTGGTGGCAGAGAGGCAAGGCTGCATCAGTCTGCCGGAGTGGGCTGGGCATGCCTTCCTGCTCGTCCCCTGCAGCCCAGCCCCGGTCCATAGGCCCGGACACTGCTGCATTCAGCCCGCAGAAGTGGGTGGGTTGTGCCTCGCTGCTCGGCCCCGCAGCTCCCGGCCGGGTCCACGATAGTCCCGCTGGAGTGTCTTGGGGCTGCTGCGGCCTGACGGGAGACATAAACACACAGGGCTTCCATTAGGCTTCTCTGCTCCGGCCCCGGAGACGTCAGGCTTCACTCCGTGGCTTGGAGCCTATGTATGCAAATTAACCGCCATCTTTGTTGGGTTAATTTGCATACTCTCCTGATTGGCTGGTTAGCGTAGCAAAGGTATGGTCAATTTAACATGTTTGTCTATTATTAGGTAAGATATAGTATTGATAGTATTACAGATATCTCTCATTTACCCCCATTTTACCCTACTCATCCCAGCCCCTAACTACCCACCAGGTCTCCATTAGCCTATTGCCCATGTCCATGGGCTATGCATATACTATACAATAAAGAGGTAATATGCAAATTAACCCTCACACCATAACGCCATCACAAGATGGCTGCGCACACAGTGGGGGCAGGGCCAGCTGCTCTGTGCACCTGCCGCCGCAGTTCCTATGGCCCCACAGGGGTGGGGGGACGAGAGGCCCAGTGGTCACTCTGCATGCTGGCTGCTGCAGGTGTTTGGGGGAAACAGACTATAGTGTAAAGAGAATTAACTTTTTTGAGAAAAGTCCATACTGTCTTCCACAATGGCTGTACCAATCTGCACTCCCACCAGCAGCGAAGGAGGGTTCCTTTTTCTCCACATCCTTGCCAGCACTTGTTTGTTGATTTGTTGAT
The DNA here is from genome assembly GCF_963259705.1 of Myotis daubentonii. Lineage (NCBI taxonomy): Eukaryota > Metazoa > Chordata > Mammalia > Chiroptera > Vespertilionidae > Myotis > Myotis daubentonii. Next base: position 108,680,449 of record NC_081861.1, read on the forward strand.
GATAGCCATTCTGACAGGTGTGAGATGGTACCTCATTGTTGTTTTGATTTGCAACTCTTGGATGTTTAGTGACTTTGAGCATGTTTTCATATGTCTCTGGGCCTTCTGTATGTCCTCTTTTGAAAAGTGTCTATTTAGATCCTTTGCCCATTTTTTGATTGGATCATTTATCTTCCTTTTGTTAAGTTGTATGAGTTCTCTGTAAATTTTGGAGATTAAACCCTTATCGGAGATAACATTGGCAAATACGTTCTCCTATGCAGTGGGCTTTCTTGTTGTTTTGTTGATGGTTTCTTTTGCTATGCAGAAACTTTCAGAAACACCAATCAGAAAAGATATATGCACCCCTATGTTCATAGCAGCACAATTTACAATAGCTAAGATTTGGAAATAGCTTAAGTGCCCAGCAGTGATGAGTGGATTAAAAAACTGTGGTACATCTACACAATGGAATACTATGCCGCTATAAAAAAGAATGAACTTTTACCATTTGCAACAACATGGATGGAACTGGAAAGCATTATGCTAAGTGAAATAAGCCAGTCACAGAAAGATAAATAACACATGATCTCTCTAATATGTGGGATATAATGATCAACATAATTTGATGAACAAGAATAGATCGATCTAGAGACAAATGGTAGGGGAGGGGGTTAGAAAGCAACTAAAGGACTTGTATGCATGCATGTTAGCATAACCAATGGACACAGACACTGGGGTGGTGGGGACTTGCCCAGGGTGGGAATGGCTGGGGTGGGGGTGGTCAATTGGGGAAAAAGGAGACATATTTAAAACTTTAGACAATAAAAAAAGAGAATTAACCTTGTGAGTTCACATAGTCCATCTTTTTTGAGCTAGATTATACAAATGAATACATTATAAGCATTTAACAGCAGAATTAACTATTTTTTCTATTTCTCATGGGAAAAAGTTATTCAAAGGCAGTGGAGAAAGAAAAAAGTTGATGAAGCTATCTTTTAGATGTGTTGGGAATAGCTACAATTGCAGCTGCTCCAAGGCTAAGCAAGGCCTGGTACAGGAAAACATTCTACCTCAGACTTTCCATGGAGTGATGACAGCATTCTGTGTTCAGGGTCATGAAGAATTGACATAATCACTCACCATGTGAGTAGAGACAAAATTGCCCAGGGATTTTATCCATCTAGTCAAATCCATCTTTGTAAAGATGAGTTTTGGAGGAGAACCAAGATGGTGGCACAGGTAAATACCTGTACTTGATGCCTCCCACAACCACATCAATATTACAAGTAAAATACAAAACAAACATCATCCAGAACTGCTCGAAAGCTGGCTGAATGGAAGTCCCACAACTAGAGAAGTAAAGAAGAAAGTACATTGAGAATGGTAGGAGGGGAAGAGGTGCTGAACAGGCTGGTCTGACACCCATTGTCTCTGCGGAGATGATCTTTTCTTACTCTTAGTTTTCGAGGGTTCCGTCGCATTTCATTGCATTCCTGGTTCCTCCTCACACAGGGCACCACTTTCTGGGGCTGACCGGCAGACCCTGAATGAAAGATGAATGATTATTCTACATGTTTCTGTGAAAGAGAGGCTAAGGGACTACTTGGCTATCTCCACCAAGTAGCCCTGTTCGCCTGCCTCCTTTGGCTTTTATTGTAACAACCGCTTGAACTAAAATTAACTATTAGATACTATCAGCAGGGTAAGCATCCTTGAGAAAACACATGAATTCTTTATACAAGGACATGTCTAAGTAAACACCTGGGGGTTCAGACTTGTTTGGAAAAGTCAAGGTAGGAGCTGCCACCTTCAACAAGGTCCCCCCGAGGCCCCTGACCTTTCAGAGAATCCTCCTTACAGACATTCCGACCAAGTCCCATGCTTCCTCACAATAGCAATTTCTCTTATCTGTTCCATTTCTACCCAAAAGGTTATTTAAGGAATGCAGCTAACTTTGTCTGACAAGAACAAAGAACACTGACCAACAATCCAAGCTCTTTATTTCTGAGTTTTCAGATAGAATGGAAATTGATGAGTTTGTAATCGATGTTCTCATCCAAGTCATTCCTATCCATGCTGAGCAGAATGGAGGACAGGGCTCTGTAGCGAAATATAGAAAATTTTCCTGTGGTTGATAGTGTTCTACTAATTAGTATTTTCCCCAAGTATTTAGCTAATATTTCTTTATTTTATCTATAGAAATGTAACGACAAATGTGAACGTTTTCTAATTCATTTGACTATGAAATTCCAGATAATTTATGCCGTCAGGATTTCTTTTTTTAACCACTTGGTAATTTCCTGTGTATCCATCCAGAGCTTTACTGGACACATAAAGCATATGTGTAAATTTGCATTCCTGTCCTTTACACAAACAATAGCATACTATGTAATTGGTAGCATACTATGAAACTGCTTTACATGTTGCTTTTTTCACATAATATATATTGGACATTTTCTCTTGTAAATCTAGATCTGCTGTATTTTCAAATGGCTATATTGTATTGTAATTGTAATTGTATGTATGTAGCATTATTTATTTAATCCCTACTTGTGGACATTTAGGTGGTTTCCAATCTTCTGTTATTGTAAGAATCTTCAGCAGCTACACTTGCACATATTTCTTGGTGCACATTTACAATAATACCTATAGAAAAAAGGAAAACTAAAATTGTTATTTTTTAATTTATCCTTATTGTTGGAAGTATTACAGATGTCCTCATCCCCCCTCATTAACCCTCTCCACCCCGCTCCTGCCCCCTGCCCATTGTTTGTCTTTCATTTGTTGAGTTGTATGAGTACATTATATATTTTGGAAATTAATTCCTTATCAGATGTATCATTGGCAAATATGTTCTCCCACACAGTGAGGCCTCTTTTCATTTTGATGCTGGTTTTTATTTTGTTGTGAAAAAGCTTTTTATTTTGATGTAGTCCCATTTGTTTATTTGTTTCTCTTGCCCTGGGTGATGTATCTGTGAAAATTCTACTACAGGAAATGTCTGATATTTTGCTGCCTACATTTTCTTCTAGGAGTTTTATTGTTCCATGACCTACATTTAAATTTTTAATCTATTTTGAGTTTATTCTTGTGTATGGTGTAAGTTGGTGATCTAGTTCCCTCTTTTTGCATGTATCTGCCTTATTTCCCCAGCACAATTTATTGAAGACACTGTTTTTACGCCAATATATGCTCTTTCCTCCAATGTCAAATATTAATTGAGCATAATAGTTTGGGTCAATTGCTGAGTTCTGTCTTCTGTTCCATTCATCTATCTGCCTGCTATTGTGCCTCTAACAGGCTTTTCTGATTACAGTGGCTTTGTAGCATAACTTGATATCTGGTATTGTGATTCCTCCAACTTTGTTCTTCTTTCTCAAGATTGCTGAGGCTATTCCAGGTCTTTTTTGGTTCCATATACATTTTTGAAATATTTGTACTAGATTTGTGGAATATTTCATTGGTATTTTAATAAGGATTGCAATGAATCTATAGATTGTTTTGGGTAGTATGGACATTTTAATGATGCAATTTCTACCAATTCATGAGCACAGTATTTTCTTCCATTTGTTTACATCTTTTTCTATCTCTTTTTTTCGTCATCTTGTAGTTTTCCAAGTACAAGTCTTTTACCTCCTTGGTTAAGTTTATTCCTAGGTAACTTAATTTTTTTTTGTTGCAGTGGTAATGGGATTGAATTTTCAGTGTCTCTTTCTATGAGATCATTATTGGTATATAAAAATTCCATCAATTTTTGTGTGTTAATTTTATATCCTGCTACATTGAAGTTTCTTTGGCGGAGTCCTTAGGGTTTTGTAAGTACAGTAACATGTCATCTGCAAATAATGACAGTTTTATTTCCTCCTTCCTAATTTGGATGCCTTTTATTTTTTTCTTCTTATCTGATCTCTATGGATAAGACTCCCAGTACTATATTGAATAAGAGTGGTAAAAATGGACATCCCTGTCTTGTTCCTGATCATAAGGAAAATACTTTAGATTTGGCCCATTGAGTATTATGTTGACTGTACATGTGTCATATATGGTCTTTATTATGTTGAGATATAATCCCTCTATTCCCACTTTGCTGAAAGCTTTTATCAAAAATGTGTGCTGGATTTTGTCAAATGCTTTTTCTGTGTCTATTGATATGATCCTGTGATTTTTATCTTTCAATTTGTGTATTTGATGTATCACATTTATTGATTTGCAGATATTGTACCAGGATTACATCTTTGAAATAAATCAAACTTGATCATGGTATATGATCTTTTTACTATAATGCTGGATCCGATTTGCTAATATTTTGAAAAGAATTTTAGCATCTATGATCATCAGGGGTATTGGTCTGTAATCCTCCTTTATCTGGCTTTGGAATTAGGATAATGCTGACATCTTAAAAAGAGTGTGGAATTGTTCCTTCCTCTTGGACTTTTTAGAATAGTTTGAGGAGTATAGGTGTTAGTTCTCGTTTGAATGTTAAAACGCCCCTGTGAAGCCCTCAGGACCAGGGCTTTTGTTTGGTAGGAATTTTTGGATTGCTGCTTCAATTTCATTAGTTGCTCTTGGCCTATTCAGGTTTTCTGCTTCTTCTTGATTCAGTTTTGGAAGATTATATTTTTCTAGGAATTTGTCCATTTTATCCACGTTGTCCAGCTTGTTGGCATATAGTTGTTCATAGTATTTGTTTACAATCCTTTGAATTTCTGTGATGTCAGTTGTTACTTTGCCTCTTTAGATTCTGATTTTATTTACATTGGTCTTTTCTCTTTGTTTTTTGATGAGTCTGGCTAAAGGTTCATCAATCTTGTTTACCTTTTCAAAGAACCAGCTCTTGGATTCCTTGATCATTTGTATTGCTTTTTTAGACTCTATGTCATTTACTTCCAACCTGGTCTTTATTATTTCCTTCCTTCTACTTACTCTGGGCTTTTCCTTTTGTTCTCTAATTCTTTTAGTTGTATATTAGTTTATTAGAGCTTGTTCTTGTTTCTTGAGGTAAATCTATAATGCTCTGAACTTCCCTCTCAGGACTGCTTTTGCTGTGCCCCATAGATTTTTGGTTGTTGTATGTCCATTTTCGTTTGTTTCCAGGAAGTTGTTTTATTATTATTATTATTGTTATTATTACTACCTTGATTTCATTGGTAAACCATTCATTGTTTAATAACATGCTATTTAGCCTCCATGTGTTTGAACGTTTTTGAGTGTTTTTATTATAATTGATTTCTACTTTCATGCCATTGTGATCTGAGAAGATTCTTGATATGATTTGAATCCTCTTGAACTTGTAGAAACTTATTTTGTGTCTTAACATATGGCTTTTCTTTGAGAATGTCCCATGTGCACTTAAAAAGAATGTACATTCTGCAGCTTTGGAGTGGAATGTTCTGTCAATGTCAATTAAATCCATCTGATCTAGTGTGTCATTTAAGGTCTCTGTTTTCTTGTTGAATTTTTGTCTGGAAGATCTATACAGTGATGTTGGTGGGGTGCTGAAGCCTCCTACTATAACTATATTGCTGTTGCTCTCCTTTACCATTCCCCAAGAGCATATATATATATATATATATATATATATATATATATGCTCATATATTGGGTGCATATATATTTTCCAGCGTTACATCTTCTTATTGTATCAATCCCTTTATTATTATGTAGCGACCTTCTTTGTCTCTTTTTATGGCCTTCATCTTGAAGTCTATTTTGGCAAATATAAGTATTGCTACTCCTTTTTTTTTTCATTTTCATTTGCATAGAAAATTTTTCCCACCGTTTGCTTTCAGTCTGTGTGACTTTCAATCTTTTGTTCTGAAGTGGGTCTCTTGTAGACAGCATGTATATGGTTCATATTTTCTTATCCACTCAGTCACCCTTCGTCTTTTGACTGAAGCATTTAACCCATTTACATTTAGGGTTATTATTAATAGGTACATATTTACTGCCATTTTTACCTTTATACCTATGTTCCTTTCTCTCAATTTTTCCTTCTTCTTACAGCATTCCTATAACATTTTCTGCAAGTCTTATTTTGTGGTAATGCACTTCTTTAGTTTTTTGTGGGTTTTTTTTTTTTGTCTGGGAAGAGCTTTATTTCCTCTTCAATTTTAAATGATAGTATTGCTGGATAGAGTAATCTTGTGTTCAGGTCCTTGTTTTTCATTACTTTGAATACTTCATGCCAATCATTCTGGCCTCCAGTGTTTCTGTCGAGAAATCAGCTGACATTACAAAGGGTACTCCTTTGTAGGTAACTTTCTATCTCTCTCTTGCTGCCTTTAAGATTCTTTCTCTCTTTTTAATGTTTGTCTTCGAGTACATCTCTTTGGGTCCATCTGGATTTGAACTCTCTGTGCTTCCTGAACTGTCACTTTTTCATTCACCAGGTTAGGAAAATTTTCTGTCATTATTTCTTTAAACAGGTTTTCTAGTCCTTATTCACTTTCTTCTCTTTCTGACACCCTAATGACGAGGTTGTTGTTACATTTCATGTTGTCCCAAAGTTCCCTTAAACTGACCTCCTGCTTTGTACTTGTTTTTTCTTTTTGCTGCTCTAACTGGATGCTTTTTCCACCGTATCTTCCAAGTTGCTGATTTGATCTTCTGCCTCATTTAATCTACTTCCAGTGTATTTTTGATGCCAGATATGTTATTCTTCATTTCTAACTGATTCTTATTTATGGTTTTCATTTCTTGTTTTATGCTGTTATAATTTCCACTAAATTTCTTGAAATTTTCACTAAATTCCTTGAGCATCCTTATAGCCATTACTTTGACCTCTATATCTCATCATTTGCTAGCCTTTATTTCACTTAGCACTCTTTATGGAATTTCCTCCTTTTCTTTCATTTGCAGGTTGTTTCTTATCTCCCCATTTTTTCTATTCCTTTGTATTTGTTTCTATGCATTAGAGCAAATTGCTATGCCACCCTGTCTTCATGGAGTCACCGTATGTAGTAAGTGTTTTGTGGGACTCAGTGGTGCAGTCTCTTAGATTTCTGAGCTGGGTGTTCTATAAATTACCCTTGTGTGAGTTATTTGGGCTATCCTATAGTAATTGGGTTTTTAATGTTGTTATCTCACTCATGGGTGGAATTCACTCTCAGGCTTGGTGACTGTGAAGCTCACTCCCGACCATGTCATGCAAGCTGTTGTGCAAGTGCTGGAAGAACAAAAAACCAAAAACATACACAAGACCTCTACAACAACAACAAAAGCAACCACAAAAGAAGAGAGAATTAGGAAGGAGAAAAGAGGAAAGTAATAGAAGAAAAGAAAATATGAAGAGGGGAAAAAGGGAAGAGAAGGGAATATGAAAGGAAAGAGATAAAAGAAAGAAAATAATAATAAAGAATAGGGGAAGGAAATGGTATAAAAGAAAAAAGGAAGAAATAATTATGAAAAGTAAGAAAGAGGAGAAAGCATACAGACCAAAAATAAGAAAAGGAAAAACAAATAAGAAGCAGGAGAAAGGAGAAAACAATAGGGTAAGAAAAAGGAAGGGAGAATTACATCTAAGAAAGAAAATAGAGAGACTAAAATTAGAAAATCAATAAAGAAGATAAATAAAGGAATAAAAGTAAAGTGGCATTCATCTCAGTAGAGTTTAGTGCCTCTGGGGAGCTCTCTTTGGATTCTGCTCTTCTGATGACTGAGGCTAACTGTTTTGTCTGCTAATTCTGGGCTTCCTGTGAGATATTTAGGTGCTAACCACTGTCAGAAACTGTCCTCCTTTGGCTCTCAGCAACCTGGAGCCAAGCTACACTATAAGGCTGGTTTGCTGGCAGCATGGGGCCCAGTCATGGGTCAGCAAACTTCCCCAGGTTCCCCTATCTCTGCCTCCACCTGCCTTAACCTACCAGCCAGCTGTCAATCTTAATCACTCAAAAGTCTGAAAGGTATTTAGGCAGAGTCAGTGGTCTAGACCTCTGGGTCTCCAATGAGGGAGAGGCACCATTCAGATTTCAGGAAAAGTGATGGGTGTGTTTTTCTGTCCCAGAGCTACTCTTCTGAAAGAGACTCAGAATATTTATCTGCCCTTGGCTGAGTGGAGATCCTCCTATACAGTCCAGTGGAATCAGCTGGAAACCTGGAGTTTCTATCACCTCTCCTGTGAGGGGGAAAGACCAGTAAGGTTCCCGTGTTTGTGGGGCACTTAGCCCCACCCCCACACCAGTGACTGATGCTTCCGGGGACTATTCAAATCTCTAGGCTTGGCTTCTGTTGCCGGTCTCCTCTGCAAAAGTCAAGATGCAGAGTGTGGCAGGCAGGGTTCCTGATGGTGTGGTGGGCTGTATCACCTAGTAGTGGTCGGCAAACTGTGGCTGGAGAGCCACATGCGGCTCTTTGGCCCCTTGAGTGTGGCTCTTCCACAAAATACCGACTTCTGCACATGGGCCACGAAGTTTCCATCACACTGTACATGCGCGCCCGCACGTGGTATTTTGTGGAAGAGCCACACTCAAGGGGCCAAAGAGCTGCATGTGGCTCTCCAGCCGCAGCTTGCCGACCACTGACTAGGGTATTTTTTTCCCTTTTCTTGAGTTCTGGCTTCTGTACAGGGCCAGTGCCTCTCAGGAAAAATGGCTGTTTCAGTTTGAGGGGTACCACCTAATGCAGGTCCCCCAGCTGCCTCTTTTTTACGTCTCCCCTCAATGCTTCTTACCCCTGCCTCTCCTTTGGCACCATAGTCTGTACTGCCCTCCTTCCACGGAAGCATCCACTGAATCCCTCCAAACGATCTTCTCTGGGTTTTAAATAACAAAACAAAACAAAACAAAGGTGTGGCTTTAACTCTGACTGGCCCTACACTCCCTGGCGGTGAGAAGCACTGCCACCGTTTATGACTTGATGTTATGTGGGCCGCTTTTCTTGGCTCTGGTGCTCTAGGCTGTGGAGCACAGTCTGGGTTCTGGGCCTTGATCTTCTCAGGGAAATAACCCTCCCACAGCTGAGAGATCCCTCTTCACTCTCAATCTGCCACCCTTAAAAGTTGGGTCAGCCCCTCTCACAACTGCGCCCTTCCTACCAGTTTCCAGGTGTTTTCTGTCCTTCTTTGATATATAGCTCCTCCTCAGCTGGAGGTAAGTTGGTAATTCTGGGTGAATGTCCCCCAATTTAGTTTTATTTCCAGTCTGACCCAGGGAGGAGGTGTAAGAAAGGTCTGGCTATTCAGCCGCCATCTTCTCCCTCCTCTGGAAAACTAAATTTGTTGAGCGAGTGTATTTTAAATTCTAATACTTTGTCAAAATGCTTTTCTTTTCCTTTTTTAAAAATATATTTTATTGATTTTTTAAAGAGAGGAAGAGAGAGGGATATAGAGTTAGAAACATCGATGAGAGAGAAGCATCGATCAGCTGCCTCCTGCACACCCTCTACTGGGGATGTGCCCGCAACCAAGGTACATGCCCTTGACCGGAATCGAACCTGGGACCCTTGAGTCCGCAGGCTGATGCTCTATCCACTGAGCCAAACCAGTCAGGGCTGTCAAAATGCTTTTCAATTAAAAATTTATGAGAGTGCCTGATTCCCTATATTTTAGCTCCTCTTTTTTTGTGTGGCTCTAATTGTTAAAAGTTATTTTCTTATATTGAGCTGTAATATAATTTCCCCCACTAGTTCTGGTACTGACCTCTGGATTCATACATAACCTATTCAGACCTCTCCCATATAACAACCCTTTAAGAAGTTAAAGTGTGTAATCATTTCCTGCTCATCTTTTTTATTCATATTTCACTGTCTGTCTTAGATATGTGCCTATGTGGGCTGTCATATCCATTCCTTCTCCTTCCTTTGTTCTGCCCTGTATCACAATGGTCCTACTCGGCCGGCTCATATGTTGGCTGACTTCTATGTTCACCAATATGAAACAATGGTAGGAGTTTGGAAGAAATTTGGATCTAATTATCTATGTATCTATCTCAAGAAATTAGGTAAAGAAAAGCAAATTAAACTCAGTGAAAGTAAATGGAAAATAATAAAGACAAAAGCAAAATTTAATTAAATAGAAAGAATATCATATAATAGAGTAAATCCAATAGGTCAAAGTTACTTTTTTTGTGAAGACTAATAAAACTGAAAAACTCCTTGCAAAATTGTTTGAGACAAAAAAAGAAAATGAAAAGATGTCACAAATAACGAATATCAGGGAGAAAAGAGGAATAGGATCCTGCAGATATTTAAAAAATAAAATGGTATTTTAAATTTAAAATTCAATTTTCATAAAATAGAAAATTTTCTTGGAAAACAAAACATACCAGCTTCCACAAGAAATATGATATTTGCCTTATTTGCAGATGACATGATATTATACATAAAAAACCCTAAAGACTCCATCAAAAAACTATTAGACTTAATAAATGAATTCGGCAATGTAGCAGGATACAAAATTAAGGCCAAGAAATCTATGGCATTTCTACACACCAATAGTGAACTTGCAGAAAGAGTGACTAAAAAAAAAAAATCCCATTTACCATCGCACCAAAAAAATTAAGCTACCTAGGAATAAACTTAACTAAGGAGGTAAAAGACCTCTACTCAGAAAACTACAGGACATTGAAAAAAGAAATAGAGGAAGACATAAACAGGTGGAATAACTACCATGTTCTTGGATTGGTAGAATCAACATCATTAAAATGTCCCTACTACCCAAAGCAATCTATAAATTCAATGCACTTCCCATTAAAATACCAATGGCATATTTCATAGGCCTAGAACAAACTCTCCATAAATTCATCTGGAATAAAAAAAGACCCCGAATAGCTGCAGCAATCATGAGAAAGAACAAAGTAAGTGGGATCTCAATACCACATATCAAGCTATATTACAAAGCCACTGTTCTCAAAACTGCCTGGTATTGGCACAAGAACAGATATATAGATCAATGGAATAGAATAGAGATCCCAGAAATTGGCCTGAACCAATATGCTCAATTAATATTTGACAAAGGAGGCAAGAACATACAATGGAGTCAAGATAGTCTCTTCAATAAATGTTTTTTGGAAAATTGGATGGATACATGCAAGAAAATGAAACTAGACCACCAACTTACACCATACACAAAAATAAACTCAAAATGGATAAAGGACTTAAATGTACGACGGGAAACCATCAAAATACTTGAAGAATCCAAAGGCAACAAAATCTCAGACATATTCCAAAGCAATTTCTTCACCGATACAGCTCATAGGGCATTGGAAGCTAAAGAGAAAATAAACAAATGGGACTGCATCAAAATAAAAAGCTTCTGCACAGCAAAAGAAACCATCAACAAAACAACAAGAAAACCCACTGCATGGGAAAATATATTTGCCAATGTCATATCTGATAAGGGCCTAATCTCCAAAATTTATAGGGAACTCATATAACTTAACAAAAGGAAGATAAACAATCCAATCAAAAAATGCGCAAAGGACCTAAATAGACATCTTTCAAAAGAGGACATTCAGAAAGCCAACAGACATATGAAAACATGCTCAAAGTCACTAATCACCTGAGAGATGCAAATCAAAACAACAATGAGGTACCATCTCACACCTGTCAGAATGGCTATCATCAACAAATCCACAAACAACAAGTGCTGGAGAGGATGTGGAGAAAAAGGAACCCTCATGCACTGCTGGTGGGAATGCAGACTGGTGCAGCCACTATGGAAGACAGTATGGAGTTTCCTCAAAAAACTAAAAATGGAACTCCCATTTGACCCTGTGATCTCACTTCTAGGAATATATCCCAAGAAATCAGAAACACCAATCAGAAAGGATATATGCACCCCTATGTTCATAGCAGCACAATTCACCATAGCTAAGATCTGGAAACAGCCTAAGTGCCCATCAGTAGATGAATGGATAAGAAAACTGTGGTACATCTACATGATGGAATACTATGCTGCTGTAAAATAGAAGGAACTCTTACCATTTGCAACGGCATGGATGGAACTGGAGAGCATTATGCTATGTGAAATAAGCCAGTCAATGAAGGAAAAACACCACATGATCTCACTCACTCATGGATAATAAAGACCATTATAAACTTTTGAACAATAATAGATACAGAGGCAGAGCTGCCTCGAATAGACTGTCAAACTACAGTGGGAAAGCTGGGGAGGGTTGAGGGGCAGGAAGGGGGGTGATAAGAGATCAACTGAAGGACTTGTATGCATGCATATAAACATAACCAATGGACATAAGACACTGGGGTATAGGGGAGGCTGGGGGATTGTTAAGGGCGGGAAAAAAAGGAGACATATGTAATACTCTTTGTAATACTTTAAGCAATAAAACAATTAAATAAAAAAGAAATAGGACATTTGAATAATATTATATCTATTAACAAAATTGAATTTGTAATTAAAAACTTTCTTACAAAGAAAAAGAAACTCCAGCTCCAGATGTCAGTAAATTCTCCAAAGTATTTAAGGAAGAAGTAGCACCAATCTTATACAAGTTCTTCCATAGAATAGAAAACAAGGAAATGTTTCCTAATTCACTCTATTTGATCAGAATAATATAACAAAATATGACAAGAATACAATAAGAAAATTTAAAGATAAATCTCTCTGATGCACATAAATGAAAAATTATCTTCAAGTATTATAAAGTTGAATCCAGTGATATATGAAATAGATATTTATCATAGCCAAGTTGCATTCATGCCCAAGAATTCAGAGGTTAAATGACATTCAAAAATATTTTAATTAATATTTCAAAATTTTGATAGCTCTAATTTTGAGCACTCTATATTCCTATGGTGTAGTTAACATTTTTAAAAATATTTTATTATGAGTTGATTAACTATTGAATCCTTGCTAATAATGAATATTAAGTTACTGTAAAGAAAAATCATTAAATTTATTATAAATTAATTAAATAAATAAATATCAATTGAGGAGAAATAAGAAAAGAAGGAGAAGTTAGAAAAAGCCTATGGTAATCTCAGTAGAAAGGTTAGAGTTAAAATTATGATTTTAAAAACTCATAAACTTTTAGCAAACCAGGAATAAAAATAACACTTCCTTGCCATAACCGGTTTGGCTCAGTGCACAGAGCGTCAGCCCATGGACTGAACTGTCCTGGATTTAATTCCAGTCAAGGGCATGCACCTTGATTGCAGGCTCAATCCCTGGTTCTGGTCAAGGTACATGTGGGAGGCAACCAACTGATGTATCTCTCTCACATTGATGTGTCTCTCCCTCTCCCTTCCACTCTCTCTAAGTATCAATGGAAAAATATCCTCAAGTGAGGATTAGCAACAACAATAACAACAATAAAACAAAACAAGCCACATTTATTTAATGTAATGAATAATCTACACTAATAAAAGAGAAACATGCAAATTGGTGTCACTCCAGTACACCTGCCAGCCAATCAGCGTGGATATGCAAATTAACTCAACAAAGATGGTGGTTAATTTGCATATGCAGGCACAGAGCAAAGAATGAAGGCTCCGGCCAGACTGAAGACTGAAGACTGAAGACTGAAGACTGAAGACTGAAGACTGAAGAGGCTTGGCTTCTTCTCCACTGCAGCTGGACCAAAGGCCTGGGTCTCAAGTGCCAGAGGAAAACTGGTGCCAACAGCCAGGGGAAGGAAGGCTTATTGAATCTTTGTGCAACAGGCTTCTAATATATATATATATACACACACACATACTTAAAAACCCAGTGACTGGAATGACAGAATGACCAGAATGACCAGAACGACTGGTGGCTATGACATGCACTATGACAGCCAACCAGCCTGATCCAGGCCCTGATTGCGCCCCTGTCCCCACCAGCCCTGCCCCCAATCAGCCCCCAACACCTGGATTGGGGGCAGGGCCAGCTGGCCAACTTCCTGTGGCCCCTCCCCCTGCCAGCCCGATGGGCCCCCATCGGGGAGGGCCAGCCAGACCCCACCCATGCATGAATTTGTGCACCAGGCCTCTAGTATAAAATAAAACCTTACAGCAAAGACCATGTTCAGTGTTGAAATATTGAAAAATTTTGTTCTAAGAGTGTCAGTTAGAAAGAATACCTGTTATCATCACTTATATTCAACAATAGAGGCCCAGTGAATGAATTCATTCATGGGTGCATCCCTCAAGGTGGCCTTCTGAGATAGGGCTCCAGCTTGTGCACCCAGCTTCACAGTCTTGCAGCCCTGCCTGGCACCACACCTTGGCCTGGTGCCACCCCGTCACCTGCTCCACCAATGCCTGGGTTCCGGGTGGTGGCTTACCCCCCCGCCGCCTCTGCTGGTCTGCTGGTCGCCCTCTGCGGGGAGATTGGCGAGGCGATCAGGCCCCTGCTCACACCCCCCTTGGCCTGGTGCCACCCGCTCACCTGCTCCACCATCCTGCTGTGGTCCCACTCTTGTAGGGGGCTATTGGAGCCAGCAGTGCCTCCACTGCCTCCCACTGCCAGTGCCACATCACTGACGCCTGCCATGTTCCCCGCCGCCCCCTGGTGGTCAGTGCACATCATAGTGAGCGGGTGAGCTCCTGGTCTCCCAGTCAAACTCCCAGTCGAATGACTGCACAAGGGGACAATTGGCATATTAGGCTTCTATTATATAGGATTGTATTGGAGATCCCTACTAGTGCAATAAAGGGAGGAAAAAAGGTTGGAAGTGAAACAAATAAAGGCATTATTATTTGCACATAACACTTATTTAATAAGAAAATCCATCTACACACATATGTTAGAAATAGTAAGTACATTTAATAAGTTCTCTGGTACCAAGATCAATATACAAAAATCACTGAATGTTATTATTTGAGAAAAATTATATATTTTATGATAGCATCAAATACCTAAGAACATGTCTAACAAAAGTTCTGCATAAACCTTACACAGAAAGCTATAAGACATTATTGAGTAAAATTAAAGAAATCAAAAATTAATGGAGGGGATATTCTATGTTCATGAATTGAAAGACTCAGAATTGTAAAGATGGAAATTTATTGCAAATTGATATATTTTGATCCTCATGAAAATCCAGCATATTTTATGTAGACATTGACAAGTTGGTTCTCAAAATTATATTGGAAATGCAAATGCCTGAGAATAGCCAAGAAAAGCAACATTAAAGAGGATAGTCAAAAATAGTAAATGGAGCCATTTTAAAATGGTGTCAGAGGTGCCATCCCAGAGGAACTGTCTTGCATGTCTTATGTCTTAAACTTTTGGAATGTTGAAACAGGGATAAATAACCTTTGGACTGGGATTAAAGTAACACTGTGTCCCAAAGAACCATTTTCAAAGATATCAAGAAAGCAAATATGACTACCATATTGTTGGCTACTGGACTGAAAATTGAAAACATTGTTTAGAATTACCATTACTTTGTTATGTTATCTGTACCAATAGAAATACTTTTCTTCTATTGATATAATTGTTCCCTTTCCCTTTCTCATAGACATCCCTTGCTTTTGTTTCCTAATCAGAATACTATTTGGGTTGTTGCCTGAATCAGTGATTCCAAAATAGCTATTCTTTTTTATCTCAAGTAAATATTTGTTGCCTCTCACTTTGAAAGGACTTTTATTTTTAGATTATCAGGGTTCATAAAATGAAACTGCCAGATATCAGGGTCTATCACGAATATATATTGACTAGGGTAATATGGTATTTGTGCATTTATAGACAATTAGTATAATGAAATAAAACAGGGAATCTAGAAACAGACCTACACATACATGGTCAGCTGTTGAAGTGCAACAGGGAAAGAATGCTTTACTTAAATAAATGGGTCATTTTGATATCCATAAAAAAGAAGACCCCTATTTCACATTAACATAAATAAATTCTCAGAGGATTGAAAATGTAAATATGTGCAAAAGGCAAAGCAATACAAATTGTAGAATATAACATGGAAAATATCTTTATGACCACTTGAAATAGGCAAAAATTTCTTAAGCAGAACACAAAGCACAATAATTATAAAGGAAAATATTAATAAATTACACTTCATCAAAATTAAGATGTCTGTTATTCAAGAATTCTAAATACTGACATTTGAGAATCTGCTTACCTTACTGTTCAATCAGACAATGAAGCCTAGAGTATATGAGCTCTACCCATGGGCAAAAAAAACAAAAACAAAACTGAGAATAGATGTGAACAAGGTTTGGGAGGAAACTGAAATGACGTTGCAGTAATATACTGGTGGGAAATAAGCCTATGTGCATTATTCTCTGCCATAGGCTAAGTCAGTTACCTAGCCTCTATCCACTTTCTATCTTCTGTTATCTCTCTGAAGGTGATAATTATCATTTTTGCAAAGTATTCTCTGATCAAAGCCTTGCCTTTATTTTCTATTGTTTCTCTTTCTTTGTTTTGGTTTCTGTCATAATTTCACAATGAAGGCTTTAAAATTTTCCCTTCTTACAATTTTAATGGAATTTTGGGAGAAAAAAGTGGATAAATGTCTATGTGTATCCCACCATGTTCAACCCATAGTCTCAAGGTGATTTTCAGGTACACAAAACGGTGATAACACTAGGCTACATCCAACAATGTAATATCAACCAACCAGAGAGATTATGGGGCTGATTCTCTCTCTCTCTCTCTCTCTCTCTCTCTCTCTCTCTCTCTCTCTCTCTCTCTCTATATATATATATATATATATATATATATATATATATTATTGATTTATTACAGAGAGGAAGGGAGAGGGATAGAGAGTTAGAAACATTGATGAGAGAGGAACATCCATCAGCCGCCTCCTGCACACCTCCCACTTGGGGATGTGCCTGCAACCAAGGCACAAGCCCTTGACCCGAATCGAACCTGGGACCTTTCAGTCTGAAGGCCGACACTCTATCCACTGAGCCAAACCAGTTACTGCGGCTGATTCTCTTTTTATGCCATATGTTAAATTTTCAGGATCTAAGCACTGACTTACATTTTTATATTATCTTGTTTTTTCTTCCCTCTAGCCACAACATCATCTCTCACATATCTGAGCATTTTACTTATTTATTTTAAAATTTTATTCAGGTCTCAGTCCTTTCTTTCTTTCTCTCTCTCTCTCTCTCTCTCTCTCTCTCTCTCTCTCTCTCTCTCCCTCCCTCCCTCCCTCCCTCCCTCCCTCCCTCTCGCCTCTCAAGTTTTCTTTGTTTTTTTTGTTGTTGTTAATCTTCACTTTAGGATATTTTCTTCCCAATGATTTTTAGGGAGAGTGGAAGGGAGGGAGGAAGAGAAAGAGAGAGAGAGAGAGAGAGAGAGAGAGAGAGAGAGAGAGAGAGATTGATGTGAGAGAGATGCATTGATTGGTTGCTTCCAACTCATGCCTTAACCAGGTCCAGGGATTGAACCTGCAACCCAGGTATGTGCCCTTGACTTGGAATTGAATACCTGACCCTTCAGTGCATGGGCTGACACTCTAACCACTGAGAAACACTGACAAAGGTTCTGTTTTTTGTGTAATTTTTTTTTAAATCAAGAGCCTTCCTTAAATATCTGGTGATATTTGGCTTTCCATTCATATTAAAATAAAACACTATAAAGCTTATTGTAGTTATAAAGATATGTTCAGATATTCCAGGACTCAAAAAGTATCTTCTATGCAGCACTCAGAAATGACTGGAGGATATGGTCTACCAAAAGAAAGGAGTAAATGAGGAAAGAAGCTTAAAGGAACAGGGGATCCAACATAGGATGATGACAAAGGGCATGCGGCTATCTTGGAGAGAAACTAACCCAAAGCAGAGAAGGAAAAGTAAAGGGCTCCAGGAGGAAAGAATTCTGAGAAAATAGGAACGGAGGAATTATCTAATTTGTTTTTTTATGTAGAAAACACTATTGAGACAATGATGGCATTTTTGGATGAAACAGCAATCTACACTAATAAAAGAGAAACATGGTAATTGGCGTACGACTGCTACCCTTCCCATTGGCTAATCAGCGAGATATGCAAATTAACTGACAGCCAAGATGGCGGCCGGCAGCCAGGCAGCTTGAAACTAACATGAGGCTTGCTTGCCTCAGTGACGGAGGAAACCAACGTTCCCCGCCTGCGGCTGCAGGCCTCTGAGCCTGCAGTTTAAGAAACTATGTAACAAATACCACCGGAATTCAGCCAGCAGGATGGCAACATTGTATGCAAAGGTCAGAAACCTACTTTCAGCAGCAGAGGCCTAAGAGCTGGAGCCAAGCCTCAAGCTAAAGCTGGCCCAGAATAAAAAAAAGAAAAAGGAAAAAAGGAGCAGTTGGGAGCTTCAGTCACCCCCAGCCTGAAAACAGCCCTCAGACCCTCACCCAGACTGGCCAGGCACCCCAGTGGGGACCCCCACCCTGAAGGGTGTGTGACCAGCTGCAAACAGCCCTCATCCCCTCACCCAGGCTGGCCAGGCACCACAGTGGGGACCCCCACCCTGATCCAGGACACCCTTCAGGGCAAACCAGCCAGCCCCCACCCGTGCACCAAGCCTCTACCCTATATAGTAAAAGGGTAATATGCCTCCCAGCACTGGGATCAGCGGAGCCATGAGGCCTCCCGGCACCGGGATCAGCGTGACAGGGGGTAGCGCCCAAACCTCCTGATCGCCCTGCGGCTCTGTGTGTGACAGGGTGCGGGACCCCAACACGCCCCCCATGGGCCCTGCTCTGTGTGTGACGGGGTAGAGCCATAACCTCCCCATTGGCCCTGCCCTGAGTGTGAGAGTAGTGGCGCCCCAACCCCCTGATTGGCCCTGCTCTGTGGGTAATAGAGGGCGGTGCCCCAACCCCCCCCCCGCCCCCCCCACAGGCCCTGCTCTGTGTGTGACGGGGTAGAGCCATAACCTCCTCATCAGCCCTGCCCTGAGTATGACAGTGGCGGCGCCCAACCCCCTGATTGGCCCTGCTCTGTGGGTGATAGAGAGTGGCACCCCAACCCGCTGATCCGCCCTGCTCTGTGTGTGACAGGGGACGGTGCCCCAACTCCCCTATCGGCTCTACTCTGTGCGTGACAGGGGGGAGCTGCTCAACCCTCTGATGGGCCCTGCTCTGTGTGTGACAGGGGGGAGCTCCCCAACCCCCGTGATTGGCCCTGCTCTGTGCGTGACAGGGGGTGGCGCCACAACCTCCCCATTGACCCTGCCTTGAGTGTGACAGGGGACGGTGCCCCAACCCCCCAGTCGGCCATACCCTGAGCGTGACTGAGGGTGGCATCGCAACCTCCCAATCCACCCTGCTCTGTGCATGACAGGGGGTGGCGCCCCAACTCCCCAATCTGCCCTGCTCTGAGCCCGACCAGGGGCTGCACCTAGGGATTGGGCCTGCCCTCTGCCACCCGGGAGCAGGCCCAAGCCAGCAGGTCGTTATCTGCCGAGGGGTCCCAGACTGCGAGAGGGCACAGGCCAGGCTGAGGGGCCCCCCCTCCCCCCCGAGTGCACAAATTTTTGTGCACCGGGCCTCTAGTCCTATATAATAAAAGGCTAATATGCAAATCAACCAAACGGTGGAATGACTGGTCACTATGACTCACACTGACCACCAGGAAGCAGATGCTCAGTGCAGTAGCTGCCCCTGGTGGTCAGTGAACTCCCACAGGGGAGGTGTGCTTAGCCAGAAGCTGGGCTCACAACTGGCAAGCGCAGTAGCATTGGTGGGAGCCTCTCCCGCCTCCAAGGCAGCACTAAGGAGCAGAGAGCCAAGTGGTAAGGAGTAATGAGCAGGCGGGCGTTAAGGAGCGAGGGGTCCCAGACTGCAAGTGGTATGTCCGACTGCCAGCTTGGGCCTTACCCTGCCATCAGTCGGACATCCCCCAAAGGCTCCTGGACTGTGAGAGGGCACAGGCTGGGCTGAGGGACCCCCCGCCCCCAGCACAAGTGCACGAATTTCATGCACCAGGCCTCTAGTAAATACATAAAATCTAAGTATAGCCCAGCTGGTGTGGCTCAGTAGTTGAATGTTGACCTATGAACCAGGAGGTCACAGTTTGATTCCCAGTTAGAGCACATGTCTGGGTGACAGGCTCAATCCCCAGTGGGGGGCATGCAGAAGGCAGCCAATTAATGATTCTCTGTCATCATTGATGTTTCTCTTTCTCTCCCTTCCTCTCTGAAATCAATAAAAAATATATTTAAAAAAATCTAAGTATAGATGAGGCATATATCATTAATACCTTGAAAAACAAAAAATTATTAGAGAAGAAAAGTATAATCCCAGTAAATTAATTAGCTCAACTATGAATAACATGTACATGATCATACCAATGTGAACCTTGAATACAGGTTTTCCCCAAATTGTGATATAACTATACTAGGATTATGGAGGAGGGGAAAGGATAGTGTGGAAGTGTAAGGGAACTAAATTCTTATCTAGTATAAGGGAAAGTCAAAAGGTAATATTTAAAAGTGATTAATCAAAAAGTAACAATATAAGCATATATTTAGAAATGTGGATGTAGATTTTCATTCAAAATGGTACATAGGTAAATGTACTTGCCACCTCCCATGATCACTTCAAAATTATGATTAAACTACAGAACAACCATCATTAAGAACCACCTGAATTCTAGCTGAACAAAAGTCCTATATGGATATACAGGAGAAGATACACCAAGAGTGGAAAGTGGGGCAGAAGCACAGAATGGGCAGGTCCAACAACCACATGTGGCAGATAAAAATTGGGAGTGATATCTCAGTTTTAGGGGTCCCCTCCCCAGAGAAGCAAGGTGTCTCAGTCTCCCCACCAGGCTTCCCAGCCCAGGGTTCCAGTGCCAAGAAGAGAAGTCCCCATAACTTCTGGTATAAAACCAGTGGAGATTGCTACTGAGACAGAGGGCTGCTGGAGTCCCAGATCTTACGTTTCTCTTAAAGGGCCAGTGCATAGATTTACTTGGACTCACTTTCTCTGAGCTCCAGAAATCAGGCAACAGCTCAAAAGACACCATGGATATATGGAGAATAACTGAACTCTCTGGCTTCAGGACGAGTGCTGGAAGGACAACTTTCACTCATACAGCAGGGCTGGCAGAAGACACTATCCTTTGCTTAGCTCTTTCCACAAAGAACCAGTTGGCAGGCACCATATCTTAGTCTCGATCAACCTAGTAACACTGTTCCTCACATTCTGATGATTCCTTGAGATCCTGCCTCATCAAATTTATCTGTGGGCCCAGTGACTTTTTCATGCAAACAGCCTATCTTGGTTCATGTTATAGACTTTCCTAAAATCTCTCAAAAGTTCACAATACCAAACAAGCAGCATATGGCTTCACGGTGCTCCATACCACTTGCTAAGAAGCTCCAATTATAGCTTTAGTAGCAGCCAGTCTTCATTTTCACCTTAGCCACTTCCAAGTATCTCCAAGTCCAACAGAAGAGGCAACCATCTGCAGATCACATTGTAGCTCATTTCAGGAGGCTCTGGGTAGGGTACAAGCAGCAACAAACCTTGTCCTGCCCCTAGCAAAGGCACCCAGAACCAATATACACAGTTACCAGCTTCAAACCACACCAGAGCACCACCCAACCACCTCCACAAATAGCACACTCAAAGGGAAGACTTGGCAAGTACTAGAGCCCCACTAAAGTAAATCCTGCTTCATAGAGTCACCCTTTCACAGCAGGTCCTCCACTGTGGTTATGGCCAGACTTTATAACCAGTAAGCCTGAGGGTCAAAACCTCCAAATAGCAATCAAGGCTCAACTATAACAGGAGAACACACATAACCTACACAAGGAACACATCTGGAGCAACCCACTCAGGTGACCAGAAAGACTGCACAACTGTGCTCCATAGGATACCTACCACATAAGGCCACTCTACCAAGACTGGGAGATGTAACAGCTCTACATAAAATACATAGAAATAAACACATGGAGGCAGCCCAAATGGGAGACAAAGAAGCATGCCCCAAATGAAAAATCAAAAGAAATCTCCAGAAAAATAACTAAATGAAATGGAGACAAGCAATCTTCCCAATACAGAGACCAAAACAATGGTTATAAGGATGTTCAAGGAACTTATGGAGATTTCCACAGCATAAAAAAATATAGAAACCATAAAAATAACCAGTCAGAAATGAAGAATATGACAACTGAAATGAATAATACATTAGAGGGAATCAACAGTAGATTAAATGAAGGAGATATTTGAATCAGCTATTTGCAAGATAAAGTAGCAGAAAACACATAATCAGTACAGCAAAAAGAAAAAAGAATTTAAAAAATGATGATAGGTTAAGGGGACTCTGGGACAACATCAAGTGTACCAACAATTACATCACAGGGCTAACAGAAGGAGAAGAGAGTGAGCAAGATACTGAAAACATATTAAAGTACTAATAACAGAAAACTTCCCCTACCTGGTGAAGGAAATAGACATAAAGTCCAGGAAGCACAGAGACTTTGTTTCCAAACACCAAAAGGCCCATAACAAGATACATCATAATTAAAATACCAAAGGTTATAAACAAAGAGAGAATCTTAAAAGCAGCAAGAGAAAAAGTTACCTACAAGGGAACTCCTATAAGACTGCCAGCTGATTTCTCAACAGAAACTTTGCAGGCCAGAAGGGATTAGCATGAAATATTTAGTGATAGCAAGCAAGGACCTACAACCAAGATTATTTTGCCCAGCAAAGCTATAATTGAGAATCAAATGTCAGATAAAGAGTTCCCCAGAAAAGAAAAAGCTTAATGAGTTCATCACCAACAAACCAGAATTATAAGAAATGTTAGGTCATGCGTTCAATACCTGGTCAGGGTACATATGGGAAGCAACTGATTGATGTTTCTCTCTCACATTGATGTTTCTCTTTCTCTCACTCTCTCTCTCTCCCTCCCTCCTTTTCTAAAAATCCATAAAAACATATCCTTGGGTAAGGGTTAAAAAAAATGTTAATGGGACTTTAACATTCTATCACCATTTATCTCCCATATACTCTCCTTGACCCCCCCATCACCCATTCCCCTTGCAATCACCACACTGTTGTCCATGTCCACAAATTTGTTCTTTTTTTTTTTTTTTTTTTTTTTTTTTTTTGCTAAATGCCACATGCCCAACACACCCTCTGACAGCTGTAAAAACACAAGATCCTTACAGGTATTGTAAACAAGAGACTCACTTTAAGTGAGTCTTCAGATTGAAAGACAGACACAGACTTTAAAGGGAGGGAAAAATATATTTCATTAAAAGGCAATTATTTTTTTTAAAGTTGGGGTAGCAACAATTATACCAGATAAAATAGACTTTAAAACAAAGGCCAATACAAAAGACAAAGAAGGATCCAATAGAGCTGAAGAAACCCAAAACACTAATTTGAAAAGACAAATGCATCCATTTATTCACTGCATCATTATTTACAATAGCCAAGATATGGAAGCAACCTAAATGTTCATTGATAAATTCAAAAACCAGATAAAGACACTACAGAAAAGAAAACTATAGGCCAATATGCCTGATGAACATAGATGCTAAAACCCTTAACAAAATATTAGTAAACCAAATCCAGAAATACATTAAAAAGATCATATAGCAAGATCTAGTATGATTTATTACTGAGATGCAAGGCTAGTACAAATATCCACAAATCAATAAATGTGATACACCACATAAACAAAATGAAGGATAAAACTGATATTGTTGAATC
This sequence comes from Myotis daubentonii, assembly GCF_963259705.1. NCBI lineage: Eukaryota > Metazoa > Chordata > Mammalia > Chiroptera > Vespertilionidae > Myotis > Myotis daubentonii. Next base: position 108,703,994 of record NC_081861.1, read on the forward strand.
TCAGAGGAAAGGTGGTGGTGGGTCGGTGGGGAAAGATCAACCAAATAACATGTATGCATATATATATATATATATATATATATATATATATATATATATATATATATATATATTTCATGGACACAGACAATAGTGTGATGAAGGCCTGGGGCAGGGTGGGGACAACCTAGATGGGGTCAATGTGGAATGTGGGGAAAAAGGGAACATATGTAATTTCAACAATAAAGATCATTTTAAAAGAAAAAAAATATCATATTAATAGATGAAGAAAAATATTTGACAAAATACAGTGCCCATTTATGATTAAAACTCTCATCAAAGTGGGAATAGAGGAAACATATCCTATATGATAAAACCCTAATATGCAAATCGACCAAATGGTGGAATGACTGGCAGAACGACTGGTCACTGACCACGAGGGGGCAGACACTCAATTCAGGAGCTGCCGAGCTGCGGTGACTTGGCAGCTGCGGTTCTCGGGTGACACACCTGGAACCAGAAAGGAAGGAGCCTAATTCTGGGGTGCGTCACCCAAGAACTGCCCTCTTGCAATCCAGGACCCCTCAGGGGATGTCAGAGAGACAATTTTGTCCCGATCCCTGCAGGCCAGGCCGAGGGATGCCACCAGTGCACGAATTTGTACACTAGGCCTCTAGTCAATAATAACCTTAAATATAAATCACTTAAATGCTCCAATCAAAAGACATAGGGTAGCTGAATGGATAAGAAAACATGACCCATATATATTCTGTCTACAAGAGACCCACTTCAGAACAAAAAACTCACACAGAATGAGAGTGAAGGGATGAAAAAATATTCCTGGAAAGTTGAAATGAAAAAAAAAATAAAACAAAACAAAAAACCAGAGTGGGAAGACTCATATTGAACAAAATAAACTTCAAAATGAAGGCCATAATGAGAGATAATGAAGGCCATTTCATAATACTAACGTGATCGATACAACAAGAGGATATAACTCTGGTAAACATATATGTTCCCAATACAGGAACATCCAAATATAAAAATAACCTATGGAGGATTTTAAGGAAGAGATCAACAGAAATAAAATCATATTAGGGAGTTTATCACCCCACTGACATCACTAGATAAATTGTCCAGACAAAAAAATCAACATGAAAACAGCAATCCTAAATGATATACTAGATCAGATGGAATGAATTGACATTTCAGAATATGTTTCCCCAAAGCTACAGAATATTCATTCTTCTCAAGTGAACATGGGGCATTTTCAAAGATAGATCACATTTTAAGACACAAACTAACTCTCTATAAGTTCAAAAAGATTGAAATCATATCTAGCATCTTCTCAGATCAAAATGCCATAAAATTACAAATCAACTACAATAAAAATACTCAAAAACATTCAAACACATGCATTCAACAATGAATGGGTTACCGAAGATATCAAGGAAGAAATAAAAAAAAATATATTCTGAAAATACGAAAATGAACACATAACAACCCCAAATCTATGGGACACAATGAAAGAAGTCCTTAGAGGGAAGTTCATAGCATTACAGGCCTACCTCAAAACAAGGAAAACTTATAATAGACTATCTAATTCTCTTATAGAATTTGAAATAGAATAACAAGAAAAGCACAGAGTAAGTAGAAGGAAGGAAATAATAAAGATTAGAGCAGAAATAAATGACATAGATTCTAAGAAATATAGAAAAGATCAATAAAACCAAGAGCTCATTCTTTAAAAAGATAAATAAGTTGATGAACCTTTTGCCAGCTTCATCAAGAAACAAAGAGAAAGGACCCAAATAAACAAAATCAGAAATGGAAAATGTGAAGTAACAATTGATCCCACAGAAATATAAAGAATCAAAAAATACTATGAATGACTATATTCCAAAAAACTGGACAACCTGGACAAAATGGGCATATTAATAGATAAATACAATCTTCCAAAACTCAATCAGGAAGAATAAGAAAACCTGAATAGGATGATAGCAACTGAAGAAATTGAAGCAGTAATAAAAAAAAACATTCCCAGCAGACAAAAGGCCTGGTCCTGATGGCTTCACAGGGGAGTTTTAAGAAACTTTCAAAGGAGAACTAATACCTATCCTCCTCAAACTATTAAAAAAAAAATTCAAGAGGAAGGAACACTTCCAAGCTCTTTTTATGATGCCAGCATTACCCTAATTCCAAAACCAGATAAAGACACTACAAGCTAATATCCCTGATGAACATAGATGCTAAAATCCTCAACAAAATATTAGCAAGTTGATCCAGCAATGCATTAAAAAGATCATACACCATGATCAAGTGGGATTTATTCTGGGGTGCAAGTCTGGTACAATATTCATAAAAAATAAATCTGATACATCACATAAATACATTAGAAGACAAAAATCACATGCTCTTATAATTGATGCATAAAAAGCATTAGACAAAATCCAACACCCTATTTTGATAAAAACTCTCAGCAAAGTGGAAGTAGAGGGATCATATCTCAACATAATAAAGGCTATATATGACAAACCTGCAGCCAACATCATACTCAATGGGGAAATGCTAAAACCATTTTCCCCTAAGAACAGGAACAAGATAGGTATGTCCGCTTTCACCACTCTTATTCAAGATAGTACTGGGAGTCCTAGCCATAGCTATCAGACAAGAAGAAACAATAAAAGCCATCTAAATTGGAAAGACAGAAGTAAAATTGTCATTATTCACAAATGTCATGATATTGTACACAGAAAACTTCAAAATCTCCATAAGAGAAACTATAAGATTTAATACATCAATCTGGTAATGTAGCCAGATACTATATTAACACCCAGAAATCCAGGGCATTTTTATACACCAATAATAAACTCACAGAAAGAGAAACTAAAAGACAATCCAGTTTACCATTGGAACAAAAATATTGAGATATTTAGAAATAACCTTAAACAAGGAGGTAAAAGACCTATACTAAGAAAATTACAGAAAGTTGAAAAAATTGATAGAGGAAGATATAAACAAGTGTAAGAATATACCATGTTCATGGACTGGTAGAATCAACATCATTAAAATGTTCATGGGGATAGTAAGATCCTGCGTGTCTTCCAGGGGCATGCCAAACTGGGCATTCTTGGAAGGCGAAACCCTGCTGCCACTACAAATGCTCCAGGGAGGACACCGCCGGCACTGAAACTACGTCATCTTGAAGAACAGAGCTGCTTGAGACTAGGAGCCTAACCTCGCCACCACGCAATCTGGTCTCAGACGCAAACTGGGACCCTACAGCCACTCAGGTAAAAGACCCATGACCACAGCTGCAAACCCAGGGACACCAAAACTCCAGGAACCCCAGCTGCAGATTTCTGTGAGTCACAGAGCTCATCCACCTACCCGCCTGACCACTGTAGCAGCATAGGAACTAATAGATCCTCTCCATGTAGGCAGGCCTCCTGCCCACACAGGGAGGCTGAGTTAGAGTCTGGGTACACAAGAATGGAGAATTTGCTTCCTGCAGCTCACATTCCCCTGAACAGACCCCATGCCCACACAGGGAGGCTGTGCTGGGTTTCAGCCTGGGGGCACAGACATGGGGAGTTTGTTTCCCCACAGTGCGCACTCCTGCAATCAGACCCCAGGCCTACTCAGCGCAGCTGTGCCATCTGACTTTGATTCTGGGTGAGGGCACCTGGAAGTTTGTCACCCACAGCGTAGGGTGGCTGTGCAATCTGGTTCCCCAAGCAGATGGGTAACCCTCATTCTCCATGCAAGAGGCAGCACTGAGCACCAATGACTTGACTCTGTTTCTCAACGCCCACGCATGGGATCCCTGATTCCAAATACACACACACTAAGACTCAGTGACTCCAATACTCGGCACATACACACACAGGGCACTGATTCTCAGCATGAAGCTGCACCAGGTGACAGAGACTCAAATACTCGATTCTTAGTGCTGGCACAGGGGGACACTGACTCCTGGTGCACACTAGAGGACTCTGTTTTTTGGCACACAACAGCGGGGTTGCTTTTTCAGCATAGTGCAGGCAGGGTCCCTGATTCTAGGTGTACATACAAGGCCACACTGAGCACCGGTGACTCTGATTCTGTGTGAGCGGGGCTCCCACAGACCCGCGACAGCCACACGTCTGGGTGTCAGAGCTCTTAGTGACACCTAGGTGACAAGAAGCTCCCACAGCACATGGCCCAGGCCACCACAACTCAGTAATTGGATCTTCTGGTGATAGTTAGAATAGAAAGACAACAAAATAATCCCCAGAGGAAAGAAAAAGAGGCATCACCAAGAAAGGAAATAAGTGAAAGTGAGGCATGCCGCATGACAGAAAAAGAATTCAAAGTAATGGTTGTACAGTTCATAACCAGATGGATGAGAAAGTCAACAACCTATGCAAAAATCAGGAAGAAATCAAAAGTAATATAGCTACAATAAAAAATACCATGGAAGGTATCAACAGTAGACTAGAAGAAGCAGAGAACCGAATTAGTGAGTTAGAAGGTAAGGTACAGAAACAAGCCCAATCTGAACAGCAACTGGAGAAAAATATTAAAAAGCAGAATGAGAGCCTAAGGGAGCTTTGGGACAACTTGAAACAAAGTAACATACATATAATAGGGCTTCCAGGACAAGAAGAACAGCAAGATTTAGAGAATCTATTTGAAGAAATAATGATAGAAAACTTCCCTGATATGGAGAAGAAAAAAGTTACACAAGTACAGAGAGTCCAAAGCAAGATGAATCCCAAAAGACCCACACCAAGACACGTCATAATTACAATGGCAAATGTTAATGACAAAGAGAGAATCTTAAATGCTGCAAGAGAGAGACAAAGAGTTAGTTACAAAGGATCCCCCATCAGATTATCAAATGATTTCTCACAGAAACACATCAAGGCAGAAAGGAATGGAATGAAGTTTACAAAGTGATGCAAAGCAAAGGACTGAATCCAAGAATACTCTATCCAGCAAGACTAGCAATCAAAATTGAAGGGTAAATCAGGAGCTTCACAGACAAAGAAAGGCTAAGGGAGTTTATCACTACCAAGCCAGCACTGCATGAAATACTAAATGGAATACTGTAAAAAGAAGAAATAGAAAGGGAAGAAGGAACACAGGCATAAAGTAGAGAAATAGCAACAAACAAGCACCTATCAATAATGAGATTAAATGTAAATGAATTAAATGCTCCAATCAAAAGACATCAAGTGACTGAATGGATAAGAAAACTTGACCCATATACATGTTGTCCACAGGAGGCTCACCTCAGAACAAGGGACTCACACAGACTGAAGGTGAAGGGATGAAAAAAATATCTATCAGGCAAATGGAACTGAAAAAAAAGTGGGGGTAGCAATACTTATACCTGACAAAATAGACCTCAAAGTGAAGATCATAACAAGAGACAAGGAAGGCCACTTCATAATTATGAAAGGAATTGATATAACAAGAGGATATAACTCTGGCAAACATTTATGTGCCCAATGCAGGAGCACCCAAATACATTTAAAAAAAATTTCTGGAAGATATCAGGAAAGAGATTGACAGAAACACAATCATAGTAGGAGACTTTAATACCCCATTAACATCACTGGATAAATCCTTTAGACCAAAAATTAGCAAAGAAACTTCAATCCTAAACGACTCACTAGATCAGATGGACTTAATTGACATCTTCAGAATATTGATACATTCTTCTCAAGTGCACATGGGACATTTTCAAAGATAGACCACATATTGGGACACAGGCAAAGTCTCTTCAAATTCAAGAGGATTGAAATCATATCAAGCATCTTCTCAGATCACAATGGCATAAAATTAGAAATCAACTACAGTAAAAACAATTACAAAAATTCAAACACTTGGAGGCTGATTAGCATACTATTAAACAATGAGTGGGTTACGAAAGAGATCAAAGAGGAAATTTTAAAAATCCTGGAAACAAAGGACAATGAAAACACAACAATCCAAAATCTTTGGGACACAATGAAAGCATTCCTGAGAGGGAAGTTCATAGCATTACAGGCCTACCTGAAAAAACAAGAAAAAATGGTAATAAACCATCTAACTCTTCAACTTGAAGAATTAGAAAGAGAGCAACAAGAAAAGCCTAGTGTGAGCAGAAGGAAGGAAATAATAAAGATCACAGCAGAAATAAATGACATAGAGACATAGAACAAAAAAACAATACAAAAGATTAATGAAACCAAGAGCTGGTTCTTTGAAAGGATAAACAAGATTGATGAACCTCTAGCCAGGCTCACCATGAAGCAAAGAGAAAGGACCCAAATAAAGAAAATCAGAAATGAAAGAGCTGAAATAACAACAGACCCCACAGAAATACAAAGTATTGGAAAGAAAAAATACTATGAGCAACTCTGCTCCAACAAACTGGTCAGCCTAGAAGAAATGGACATATTCCTAGAAAATACGACCTTCCAAAACTCAACCAGGAGGAATAAAAAAAATCTGAATAGGCTGATAACTATGGAGGAAATTGAAGCAGTAATAAAAAAAACTTCCAACAAACAAAAGCCCAGGACCAGATGGCTTCACAGGGGAGTTTTATCAAACTTTCAAGGAAGAAATAAAACCTATGTTCCTCAGACTAGTCTAAAAAATTCTAGAGGGAGGAGCACTTCCAAGCTCTTTCTATGAAGCCAGCATTACCCTAATCCCAAAACCAGATAAAGACAATACAAAGAAAGAGAATTACAGGCCAGCATCCCTCATGAACATAGTCGCCAAGTTTCTCAACAAAATTCAAGCAAATCAAATCCAGCATTACATTAGAAAGATAATACACCATGACCAAGTGGGATTTATTCCAGGGATGCAAGGATGGTACAATATCCACAAATCAATAAACATAATGCATCATATAAACAAATTGAGAGATAGAAATCACATAGTCATATCAATTGATGCAGAAAAAGCATTGACAAAATCCAGCACCATTTCTTGATAAAAACTCTCAGCAAGGTGGGTATAGAAGGATCATACCTCAACATAAGAAAAACCATATACGACAAACCTACAGCCAACATCATACTCAATGGGCAAAAACTAAAACCAATTTCTCTAAGAACAGGAACAAGACATGGATGCCCACTATCACCATTCCTGTTTGACATAGTACTGGAAGTATTAGCCATTGCAATCAGACAAGAAGAAGAAATAAATGGCATCCAAATTGGAAAAGAAGAAGTAAAACTGTCCTTATTCGCAGATGGCATGATATTGTACATAGAAAACCCCAAAGACTCCATCAAAAAACTACTAGACTTAATAAATGAATTCAGCAATGTAGCAGAATACAAAATTAATGCCAAGAAGTCTATGGCTTTTCTATACACCAATAATGAACTCACAGAAAGATAAATTTAAAAAGCAATCCCATTTACCATTGCAACAAAAAATTAAGATACCTAGGAATAAACTTAACCTAGGAGATAAAAGGCCTGTATTCAGAAAATTTCAGGACGCTGAAAAAAGACATAGAGGAAGACATGAACAAATGGAAGAATATACGTGTTCATGGATTGGTAGAACCAACATAATTAAATTGTCCATACTATAAATTCAATGCAATCCCCATTAAAATACAAATGGCATATTTGAAAGATCAAGAACAAATTCTCCAAAAATTTATCCGGAATAAAAAAAGACTCCGAATAGCTGCAGCAATACTGAGAAAGAAGAACAAAGCTCTTCTTTGTGGGTCACAATACCAGATATCAAGCTATACTACAAATCCATTGTTCTAAAAACTGCCTGGTACTGACACAAGAACAAATATATAGACCAGTGGAACAGAACAGAGAACCCAGAAATCGACACAAGTCATTATGCTCAATTAATATTTGACAAAGGAGGCAAGACCATAATGGAGTCAAGACAGTCTCTTCAATAAATGGTGTTGGGAAAACTGGACAGATACTTACAAAAAAATGAAACTAGATCACAAACTTACACCATACACAGAAATAACCTCAAAATGTATAAAGGCCTTAAACATAAGATGGGAAACCATAAAAATCTTAGACGAAGCCATAGGCAGCAAAGTAGCAGACATTTGTGGTAGCAATATATTTAATGATACAGCTCCTTGGGCAATGGAAACTAAAGAGAAAATAGACAAATGGGACTACATTAAAATAAAAAGCTTCTGCACAGTAAAAGAAACCATCAACAAAACAACAAAAAAGCCCACTGCATGGGAGAACATATTTGCCAATGTTATCTCTGATAAGGGTTTAATCTCCAACATTTACAGGGAACTCATATAACTTAACAAAAGGAAGATAAACAATCCAATCAAAAAATGGGCAGAGGACCTAATAGACACTTTTTGAAAGAGGGCATTCAGAAAGCCAAGAGACATATGAAAATATGCTCAAAGCCACTAATCACCTGAGAGATGCAAATCAAACAACAATGAGGTACCATCTCACACATGTCAGAATGGCTATCATCAACAAATCAACAAATGACAAGTGCTGGAGAAGATTCGGAGAAAAAGGAACCCTCCTTCATTGCTGGTGGGAATGCAGACTGGTGCAGCCATTGTGGAAAACAGTATGGCGTTTTCTCAAAAATTTACAAATGGAACTCTCATTTGACCCAGTGATCCGACTTCTAGGAATATATCCCAAGAAAACAGAAACACCACTCACAAAGGATATATGCACCCCTATGTTCATAGCAGCACAATTTACAATAGCTAAGAATTGGAAACAGCCTAACTGCCCATGAGCAGATGAGTTGATTAGAAAACTATGGTACATCTACACAATGGAATACTATGCTGATATAAAAAAGAAGGAATTCTTACCATTTGCAACAGCACGGATGCAACTGGAGAGCATTATGCTAAGTGAAATAAGCCAGTCAGTGAAAGAAAAATACCACATGATGTAGGACTTGAGTGGGGCCTGAGATTTTGCATTTCTGAGAAGCTCCCAGTGATAAAACTGTTGCCAGTGGTGCACTACAATTTCAGCAGCAATGTTCCAGCTTATTGGGTAGCAGGTGAGAAGGCCAAGGCAAGTTAAATTCCCGCAATGGGTAATGTTCTTTTCCAGAAAGTTTTTAAATTTCCCTCTTGATCATTATAATTTAAGAACTTTATTAGGATAGGCTCACATATGTGCCTTTTCTCATCAATCTAAACTAGGATTTAATGAGCCCTTTAAATAGTACCCTCAGCTGTTTCTTCAACTCATGGACAGTTTTCTTCTATCATTGAAGCCTATCCTCATTATTCACTGATTCTGTATTTGCAAATTTTCCAACTTGCTACAATTTATTTTTAATCCCAGAATCAATACTTGTGGAGTTTGTTTGTTTGTGGTCATTTGCAGACATGCAGAGTGGCAAAAATGAATTCGAGTCACCCGATGTATACATTATCAGCTGAGCATTTGTGTTTCAGCTCATACTGTAAACAGGACCCTTGTCACACGCTATTTAGTGTTACATTTTTAGCTTTTTATTGATTACACTGTTTAAAATGGTCTCCAAGCACAATGCTAAAGTGAGGTCTACCTAAGTAGTATCTAAGTGCCAGAAAGATGAGATGTGTCTTATGGAGAAAATACATGTGTTGGAGTTTCATTCATGCATGATACATCACCTTTGACCATGAGTTCAATATTAATGAATCAACAATGTATATTAAATGAGGTCTCCTTAAGCATAAACACATAAAACAGAGTTATATATTGATCAGTTGATGAGAATGTTGTGACCATAGGCAGGCAGCAACCTAACTTGTGTTCCCCCTGGGAATGGTTCAGTATTTGCTAATTCAGTGTTTATAGCAACTTTAAAGAAAAAAAAAGATAATAAAAAAATGTTGATGCTACCCAAAGTAGTCTATGGATTCAATGCAATCCCTATTAAAATACCAAAGGCATATTTCACAGTTCTAGAACAAACACTACAAAAATGTATATGGAATGAAAAAAGACCCCAAATAGTTGCAGTAATCTTGAGAAAGAGGAACAAAGTTGGAGGAACCACAACACCAGATATCAAGTTATACTACATAGCCACCGTACTCAAAATATCCTGGTACTGGTACAAAAGCAGGCATATAGATCAATGGAACAGAACAGACAACCCAGAAATTGACCCAAGCCATTATGCTCAATTAATATTTGGCAATGAAGGCATAGGCATACAATGAAGTAAAGGCAGCCCTTCAGTAAATGGTATTGGGAATACTGGACAGATACAAGCAAAAAAAAAAAAAAAAGAAAGAAAGAAGAAAGAAAGAAAGAAAGAAAGAAAGAAAGAAAGAAAGAAAGAAAGAAACTAGACTACCATCTTACACCATACACAAGAATAAACTCAAAATTGATAAAAGCTTTAAATACAGGTTGTAAAACCATAAAAATCTTAGAAGAAACCATAGACAGCAAAATCTCAGACATCACTTGTAGCAATATATTTGTAGATACATCTCCTAGGGCAGTGATTGGTAAACTCATTAGTCAACAGGGCCAAATATCAACAGTACAATGACTGAAATTTCTTTTGAGAGCCAAATTTTTATTTTTATTATTATTTATTTATTTATTATTTTTATTTTTTTATTTTTATTTTTTAATTAAATCTTTATTGTTCAGATTATTACATTTGTTCCTCTTTTTTCCCCCCCATAACTCCCCTCCTCCCAGTTCCCGCCCCACCCTCCGCCCTCACTCCCCACCCACTGTCCTCATCCATAGGTGCACGATTTTTGTCCAGACTCTTCCCACATGTCCTACACCCCTTTCCCCCCCAAGAATAGTCAGTCCATTCCCTTTCTATGTCCCTGATTCTATTATAATCACCAGTTCATTCTGTTCATCAGATTATTTATTCACTTGATTCTTAGATTCACTTGTTGATAGATGCATATTTGTTGTTCATAATTTGTATCTTTACCTTTTTCTTCCTCTTCCTCTTCTTAAAGGATACCTTTCAGCATTTCATATAATCCTGGTTTGGTGGTGATGAACTCCTTTAGCTTTTCCTTATCTGTGAAGCTCTTTATCTGACCTTCAATTCTGAATGATAGCTTTGCTGGATAAAGTAATCTTGGTTGTAGGTTCTTGGTATTCATCACTTTGAATATTTCTTGCCACTCCCTTCTGGCCTGCAAAGTTTCTGTTGAGAAATCAGCTGACAGTCGTATGGGTATTCCCTTGTAGGTAACTGAGTTTCTTTCTCTTGCTGTTTTTAAGATTCTCTCTTTATCTTTTGCTCTTGGCATTTTAATTATGATGTGTCTTGGTGTGGTCCTCTTTGGATTCCTTTTGTTTGGGGTTCTCCGCGCTTCTTGGACCTGTAAGTCCATTTCTTTCACCAGGTGGGGGAAGTTTTCTGTCATTATTTCTTCAAATAGGTTTTCAATATCTTGCTCTCTCTCATCTTCTGGCACCCCTATAATTCTGATGTTGGTACGCTTGAAGCTGTCCCAGAGGCTCCTTACACTATCCTCGCATTTTTGGATTCTTTTTTCATTTTGCTTTTCCGGTTGGGTGTTATTTGCTTCCTCGCATTTCAAATCATTGACTTGATTCTTGCGCTCCTCTGGTCTGCTGTCGGGCGTCTGTATAATATTCGTTATTTCAGTCCGTGTATGCTTAATTTCTCGTTGGTTCCCCAATATAAGATCGAGGGTCTTATTAGTTTTCGTGTAGATCTCATTAAGTTTATCGGCAGCTTCTAAACAGTTCTTGAGAGACCTTAAAAGTGTGGTTCTGAACTCTATATCTTCCATTGACAATTTTGTCCTGTTTCTTTGTCTCCGCATTTTGTTATGCTTCCTTGGTGCACCCCCTAGTGGTCTTTGTTCGCAGTCTTATAGTTAAATCTTGATTGTTGTAGCTAATTCCAGGGAGGGTTTGACCTCCAGGCCAAGTGGCTATGAGAATCAGCTGTGTCAGCAGTGAGAGAACTTCTGTCCTCTAGGGAGGTGCTAATCTAGCCTTTGCCTGAGGCTATCCGGCAAATGCCTCTGTGCAGGGCTTGGGCGGGGCGGGTCGCACAGGATCAACAGGGTGGGCCGGAGAGAGCAGTTATGGCGGCTCTCAGTCCTGTCCCCAGGGGCTCTGCCTCTCTGAGTCCCAGCACCCGCTGCAAAGCTCGGAGAGAAAGCTGCACTCGCTCTGACCGAAGCCAGACAGTCCCGCTTCTCCCGTTTGAGTCTGGGTCCCTAAAGACTCGCCCGGATCTGGAGCTCAGAGTCTGCGACTCCCTCCTGATTGAAAACGCCAACCGTGCCCTCCGCCGCCAGCCCGCTCCACACACTCTGCACCTCAGAATTTGACTTCAGCACTGCGCCTCCTCTGAGTGTCCGTGTGCGTTTCTCTTTCCTCCTAGTTGTAGGACTTCCACTCAGCCAGCGTTCCTGTGGTTCTGGGTGATGTCCCTTCCGTTTTTTGGTTTCACTTTTGAAGTAGTTGTTCAAAGCAGCAAACTCCGGCGTTAACCTATGCCGCCATCTTGGTTCTCCTAGAGCCAAATTTTTAAACTTAAACTATATAGGTAGGTACATTGTTATTAACTTAATTAGGGTACTCCTAAGGCTTAGGAAGAGCCACACTCAAGGGGCCAAAGAGCCACATGTGGCTTGTGAGCCCCAGTTTGCTGACCACAGTCCTAGGGCAAGGGAAACTAAGGAGAAAATAAACAAGTAGGACTATCTACACTTATAATAGACAAATATGTAAATTGATTATACCTCTGTGATGCCCCACAGCCAATCAGGATGGAATATGCAAATTAGTGGGATAAAGACGGCGGTGGCCATAGAGCCAGCCAGAGTGGGTGGGAAGCTTGGGTCGCCCCTGGCAATGGAGGAAGTCAAGCTTCTTGCCTGCCCTAGTTGGCCGCCAAAGGACGGGCCTGTGGGCGACAGCCACGGAGCCGGCCTGAGCACATCGGAGGCTTGGGTCGTGCAGGCCAGCCACTGAGGTAGGTGCTTGCAAACGGCCATCAGCCCTTCACCTAGGCTTGCCATGCCACTATTGGGGTGAGGGTCCCCACTGGGGGGCGTGGCCAGCCTGAAAATGGCCCTCAGCCCCTTACCAGACTGGCCAGGCACCCCAGCAGGGACCCCCACCTTGAAGGGGATGTGTCCAGCCTGAAAACATCCCTCAGCCCCTTATCCAGGTTGTCCACTCCCACATGGGGTGAGGGTCCCCACTGGGGGGCATGGCTAGCCTGTAAACAGCCCTCAGCCCCATATCCAGGCTGGCCACACACCCCCAGTGGGGACCTTCACCCCATGGGGGCATGGCTGGCCTGCAAACTGCCCCACCTCTTGCCCAGGATGGTACCATTCCCAGTGGCGATCCCCACCCCAGTGGGGGCATGGCCAGCCTGCAAAGCACCACAGGCCCTTCGCCCAGGCTGCCCCACCCCCCAAGGGAACCCCCACCCTGATCTGGGACACCTTTCAGGGCAAATCAGCCGGCCCCCACCTGTGCATCAGGTCTCTATCAATACTGATTAAAGGGTAATATGCTAATAGACTGGGAGACCTTCCAGGAGACCTTTTGGATGTTCTTCTGGACAAAGCAATGGTGGCAGGGCCAAGGTGGAGGTGGTTAGGGGCAAAGAGGGGAGGGCAGTTGTGGGTGATCAGGCCAGGATGGGACAGCAGTTGTGGGTGATCAGGCTGGTGAGGGGGGCATTGGGGGTGATCAGGCTGGTGGGGCAGGCAGTTGGGGGCAAGCAGGCTGGCAGGCAGAGTGGTTAGGGGTAATCAAGTGGGCAGGCAGGTGAGCAGTTAGGAGCCACCAGTCCCGGATTGTGAGAGGGATGTCCGACTGCTGGTTTAGGCCTGATCCACAGTTGGACATACCCCGAGTGATCCCAGATTGGAGAGGGTGCAGGCTGGGCTGAGGGACACCTCCCCCCATGCATGAATTTCATGCACTGGGACACTAGTAACAAAATAAAAAGCCTTTACACAGTAAAAGAAACCATCAATAAAATGGAAGGAGAGCCCACTGCATGGGAGAACATATTTGCCTATGATACAACTGATAAGGGGTTTATTTCCAAAATATATAAGTAACTCACATAACTTAACAAAACGAAGACAAATAATCCAATTTAAAAATGGGCAAATGACCTAAATAGACACTTTTCTAAAGTGGACATATAGAAGGCCAAGAGAAATATGAGAATGCTCAAAGTTACTAATTATCCTAGAGATGCAAATTAAAATTGCAATGTGTCACCTCACATCTGTCCGAATGGCTATCATCAACAAATCAACAAATGGCAAGTGTTGGTGAGTATGTGGAGAAAAGGGAACACTACTACACTGCTGGTGGGGATGAAGATTGGTGCAGCAACTGTGGAAAACAGTATGGAGTTTCCTCAAAAAATTAAAAATGGAACTGCCATTTGACCCAGTACTCCCACTTCTAGGAATATATCTGTAGAAACCCAAAACACCAATCAGAAAGAATATATGTACCCCTATGTTCATAGCAGCGCAATTTACAATAGCTAAGAGTTGGAAACAGTCAACATGCCCATCAGTAGATGAGTGAATATAAAGGCTGTGGTATATTTACACAATGGAAAACTATGTGGCTATAAAAAGGAAAGTACTCTTACCATTTGCAACAGCACAGATGGACCTGGAGAGTATTATGCTAAGTGAAATAAGCCAGTCAGAGAAAGATAAGTATCACATGATCTCACTCATATGTGGAATCTAATGAATAAAATAAACTGATGAACAAAATAGATCCAGAAACATAGAAACTTGGAACAGACTGAATAATTTCAGAGGGAATGTAGGGGTGGGTGGGGGGTGGGGAGTGAATAACCGGGGAACTGATATGAATATATGCATAGCCCATGGACACAGACAATAGTGTGTTGAAGGCCTTGGAAGGGCGATTGCGGGGTAGAGGGGGTCAATGGTAAAACAAACAAACAAACAAAGGGGATATCTCTAATGCTTTCAATAATGAAGAGAAATTTTAAAAATAAATAAATCAGAGAAAAGTAAATACCATATGATTTCACTTTTATGTAGAATCTAAAAAACAAAAATAAAATCTAAACAGATTCATAGATATAAACAACAGACTGATAGTTGACAAAGGGTAAGGTGTTTGGGGAACTAGATGAAAAGTTTAAGGGATCAAGAAGTACAAATTGGTAGCTACAGAATAGTCACAGAAAAGTAAATTACAGCATAGGGACTATAGTCAATAATATAGTGATAATTATTTATAGTACCATATCAAGCAGACTATCAAGCAGACTACTCTATAAAGTATATGATTGTCTAACTAGTATACTGTATATCTGACACTAATACAGAACAGTATTGATTGTAAACTATAATTTAAAAAATGTTATAAGAAATCTTTATCAAGATATGAATAGATAAATAGTGATGCACAGAGATCCAATGTTGTGGTAGAGTAGCTGGAAGCTACATTCATCTCCTCCTACCTAGCACCTATCTGGAATTACAACTAAAATATAGGGAAGTCAACCTGAATAACCAACTGAAGACTAGCTGAAGAGAATTCTTATAACCAAGTATTTTCAGAAGAAGCCACCTTGAGACAGGTAGGAAGTGCTGAGATGCCAAATGGGCTGGCCCCACTCCCACAAACGCAAGTGAAATTTTGGAGGGATATCTCAGCTGTGAGGGATTCCCCTGGGAGGCATGGAGTCTCAACTCCAAGCCAGGCTCCTCAGCCCAGCACACCAGAACTGGGAAGAAGCCTCCATGTAACATCTGGCTATTAAAATCAGCTGGGATACTGTCCGTCAGGAAGAAATAAAAGTCTGCTGGAGACACAGGGGCCATCTTAAAGGGACAATGAACAAAATTTTGTGCATAGCTGCTCACCTTGGGCTCTGTCAGTGGGAGAGTGAACCAGGCTAGAGTTGTACATGGAGAGTTTGAGGTTTGTGGATTTGTGAAGAAAATTGAGAAGAGAATTGTTGGAACCCCCTGTGCTGAGTCACTCTACCTCACTTCAGATGCTATCTTTCTTGGGTGGAGCATGCAACTCCATAGAGCATCAGCCTAGGGGAAAGCAATAGCCCCACCCTGTGGAGCTTCCACCCTGCTAAGGAGTCAATTGCTTGGGCTGGGATATAGAAGTCTAGGCCGACTCAGGGGGTGTCAGTGACTGAGTTGTGAGGCTTAAGTATGGGGGCCATACCCCTACTTTCTTGTGAAACTGACTGGTGCAGCTCCCACATGGGAGATCCTCTAGCCCCACTCTCCTGTCTCAGGTAGCCCCACACTTTTGACTCTTTGTGTCTCCACCCTGAGGAAATCTGAGCAGAATCCAGCACAGATTAAGTTGTGTGCCTCTGGATGGGGTACCACACACTTAAATTCCCCCAAACCTGACCATCACCTTCCTCTTTCCCAACTACCAGAGATACTGAGATTGGGCTTCTGGCAGAATCTGGGACCATCTCTGTGGTATGGCTCTCAGTGGGGGAAATTTTTTTCCTTATACATCTGACAGGTGCAGAGCCTTCCCTTCACATAGCCAAATCTTGGTCTTTTTTGGCCTGATAAACTGTTGGCCTCACCCTGATGGATCCCAGAGTCCCCACCTCACCACAAATGTGTATGAGAATCCATCCAGTGGTGGCTAGACATGGCATAACCTGGGACATTTGCTGAGTGACCTCAGACCCAGCACTGACACAGTTTAAACCTGTTTAGATCTGGTGAACACCTCTTTCTCCTACCTGATGACTCACTAAGAATGTGTCACATGCAACATGAGTTCTACCAGAGGTTCTTTCAGTCACTTAGCCTAATAGGCAGCTAGCATTCAGAGGCAGGCAAAGGCAGACCTCAGGGTTCCTAGGCACTTTTGGGGAACTTTCCCTGGATCCTGAGCTGATAAAAAGCCAGCCTTGGATCACAGCTTTACCCATCCCACACAAACTCAGGCCCAGCAGAGGCAGCCACAAATTGTGGATCCCTTTGAAGCTCCAAACAGGTTGCCCAGTGTCAGTCACAGGCAGCATATGACATTGGCCTGCACTAGAGGCCCAGAACCAACACACTCAGTGGCCAGGTTCAAACAACATCATAGCAGGATCCAATTAGCTTCACAAGTGGCATATCCAAAGGGATATTTCAGCAGGCACCAAATCCTGCTGAGGCAACTATTGCTTTCTGTGGTCAGCACCCACACAGCAGCTTGTACATTGTGATCAGGGTTGATCCTCACAATCAGCCAGACTGAGGGTTGAATCCACACATGGATAGACCAGTAGCAATCAAGACTCAATTACAATAAGAGAGCCCACAAAACCCACACGAAAGGATATTTCTGGATCACTCAGCACAGATGATCAAGGAAACTGTGGCACAGGGTTCCAGAGAACTTTTACTACATAAAGCCACCCTATCAAACCTGGGAGTCTTAGAAGATCTATCTAATACATAGAAACAAACACAGAAAGGCAGCCAAAATGGGGATACAAAGAACAATACTCACAAGGAATGAACAAGAGAAATCTAGAGAAAGTGAGCTAAATGAAATGGAGGTAAGCAATTTTCCAGTTATAGAGTTCAAAACAATGGTCATAAAGATGCACAAGGAACTTAGAGAAAGAATGGAAGAAATCAATGAGAACTTAAACAAAGGAATAATAAGCATAAAAAGGGACATAGACACCATAAAAAAGAACCAGTCAGAAATGAAGAATACAATATTTGAAATGAATAATGCACTAGAAGGAATAAAAAGTAGGTTGGATGAAGCAAAGGATTGAATCAGCAATTTGGAATATAATGTAGAAGAAAACACCCAATCATAGCAGTAAAAAAATGAGAATAGTTTAAGGGACCTTTTGGACAACATAAAGCATAACAACATCCACATCATAGGGGTACCAGAAGGAGAAGAGGGAGAACAAGGGATTGAGAACCTATTTGAAGAAATAATGACTGAAACTTCCTTAAACTGGTGATGTAAAAAGACACAAGTCCAGGAATCACAGAGTCTCAAACAAGATGAACCCAAAAGGGCCCATACCAAGACATATAATTATTAAAATGGCAAAGATAAAAGACAAAGAGATAATTTTAAAAATATCAAGAGAAAGAGAGTTAGTCACCTGCAAGAGAGCTCCATAAGACTGTCAGTTGACTTCTCAACAGAAACATTTCAGGCCAGAAAGTATTGGCATAAAATATTCAAAGTGATGAAAAGCGAGGACCTACAATGAAGCCTATGTTACCCAGCAAGGCTATCATTTAAGACTGATGGACAAATAAAGAGCTTCCCAGCAAAGAAAAGGCTTAAATAGTTCCTTAACAACAAAACAGTATTATAAGAAATGTTAAAGTATCTTTAAGAAAAAGAAGGAGAAGAGGAAGAAGAAGAATACAAAGAAGAAGAAGGAGCAAGAAGAAGAAGGAGAGGAACATAATTAAAAATAAAATAGCAATAAATGCATACCTATCAATAACACTTTAAATGTAAATGGCTTAAATGCTCTAATAGAAAGACAGAGTATAGCCAAATAGATTAAAAAACAAACAAACACAAGAGCTGTATATCTATTGTCTACAAGAGTCCCATGTCAGAACAAGAAATACACAGACCTGGTGAGGTGGCTTGGTTATTTGGAGCATCATCCCATATACTAAAAAGGTTGTGGGTTTGATTCCCAATAAGGACACATGCCTAAGTTGTGGGTTCAATATCTGGTCAGGGTGTGTACAAGAGGCAATCTGATCAATGTTTCTCTCCCACATTGATTTTCCTCTCTCCCTAAAATCAATAAACATATCCTCATGTAAGGATTTAAAAAATAAAAAAGAAAGCTACACACAGACTATACGTATAGGGATGAAAAAATATATTCCATGCAATTGGAAATGAAAAAAAGGTGGAGTAGCAATACTTATATCTGACAAAACAGATTATTAAACCAAGACTATAGTAAGAGACAAAGGAGAACACTACATAATGATAAAAGGGGCAATCTGACAAGAGAATATAACCCTTGTAAACCTTCATGCACCCAACATAGGAGCACCTAAATATATAAAGCAAGTGTTGATGGATGTAAAGGGATATTTTGACAGTAATACAGCCATAGAAGAGAATTTTAACATCCCATTAACATAAATGTAAAGATCTGCCAGACAAAAAAAATCAACAAGGAAAAGGCAGGCTTAAATGACACACTATATCAGGTGGATTTAATTGATATCGTCAGAGAATTTCACCTAAAAGCAGCAGAATATTCTTTCTTTTCAAGTGCACATAAAATAAATAAGGCCTTAATAAATTCAAGAAGATGGAAATCATATCAAGCATCTTCTCTGACCACAATGGTTTGAGACTGTAAATCAATTATAAGACAAGAAATGAAAAACACACAAATACACGACAGCTAAATAACATGTTAATAAACAATAAATAGGTCAACAATGATATCAAGGAAGAAATCAAAAGTTAACTTGAGACAAGTGAAAATGAACAAACAACCCAACATCTATGGGACACATCAAAAGAAGTCAGAAGAGGGAAATTCCTAGCAGTACAGGCCTACCTAAAGAGGCAAGAATAATCCTATCTAATAATAGACAAACATGGTAATTGACTGTACCTTTGCTATGCCTCCCATTGGCTAATCAGCACGATATGCAAATTAACTGCCAACAAAGATGGCGGCTAATTTGCATATTGCAGGCAGGCTGGGACAGTGCCATCCCGCCTGCCCTGCCGCCATCCAGGCCTGCTATCTGCGACCCAGGGCGGTGGGAATCCGTGTGCGACCCGACCTGGGGTGGCTGGGCGGGGCAGCAGTGATCGGCCAGCCTGCCCGGCCGCCATCCGGGCATCCCGTGTGCGACCCGATCCAGGGCAGCACCCCAACCTCTGGATCAGCCCTGCCGTGTGCATGACCCAAGGCAGTGCCCCAACCCCTGGATCGGCCCTGTCGTGTGCACGACCCGGGGAGGCAGGGCAGGCACCGAGGGATCGGGCTTGCCATATGCCACCCGGGGAGCGGGCCTAAGCCAGCAGGTGGTTATCTCCCGAGGGGTCCCAGACTGTGAGAGGGCATAAGTGGGGCTGATGGACACCCCTCCTTACGCCCTTCTCCTGCCAGTGCACAAATTTTTGTGCACCGGGCCTCTAGTCTTAAATAAAGTTTAAATAAACAACCTGACCTTACACCTAAAAGAACTAAAAAAGAACAGCAAAAATCAGAGTCAGTAGAAGGAGGTAAATAATAAAGATTAAAGTGAAAATAAATGATGTTGAGACTTAAAAAATTCAAAAGTTCAATGAAACCAAGAACTAGTTCTTGAAATTATAAAGAAGATTTAACTAATTTAACAAGTCTTTAACAAGTCTCATGAAGAAAAAACACACAAAAAAAACCTGAGAGGACCCAAATAAATAAAATAAAAAAATGAAAGAGAAGTAACAACTGACTCCACAGAAATACAAGGGATTGTAAGAAAATAGTGCAAACAACTATGCACCAATAAATTGGACAATTTGGATGAAATGGATAAATTTATAGAAAGATACAATCTTCCAAAACTCGATCAGGAAGAATCAGAGAATCTGAATAGATTACAACTAGTGAAATTGAAGCAAAAAAAAAAAAAAAAAAGCTCCCCACAAAAAAGTACTGGACCAGATGTTTTCACGGGTGAATTTTACCAAACATTCAGAGGAGGACTAGTACCTTTCCATCTCAAACTATTACAAAATATTCAAGAGGAGGGAAAACTCCCAAACTCTATTTATGAGGCCAGCATTATTCTAATTCAAAATTCAGAAAAAGATACTACAAAGAAAAAATATATAGGTCATCATTCCCAATGAATATAGATGCTAAAATCCTCTATGAAATATTAGCCACCCAGATCCAGCAATATATTGAAAATATACACCATGATCAAGTGGGATTTATTCCTGTGATGCACAGTTGGTACTATATCCACAAATCAATTAATGCTATACACCACATTAAAAAATTGAAGGATGAAAATCATATGGTCATATCAATAGATGCAGTAAAAGCATTTGATAAAATTTAGTATTCATTTATGATAAAAACTCTCAGAAAAGTGGGAAGAGATGGAACATATGTCAATATAATATAGGCCATATAGACAAATCCACAGCCAACATCATACTCAATGGGCAAAAACTAAAAGCATTTTCATTAACATTGGGAACAAGACAGGGTTATCAACTTTCACCACTCTTATTCAACATAGTACTGGATTCTTAGCCACAGCAGTCAGACAAAAAGAAGAAATAAAAGGTATCCAAATTATAAATGAAGTAAAAGCATCATTATTTTCAGATGGCATGCTACTATCCATAGAGAACTCTAAATATTCCACCAAAAAACTACCAGAACTGATAAGTGAATTCAATAAAGTTCCAGGATACAAAATAAATATCCAGAAATTAGTTGCACTTCTATACACCCATAAGAACTATCAGAAAGTGAAAGTAAAAAAACAATCCCATTTACAATTTTAAAAAAATCTTTATTGTTGAAAGTATTACATATGTCCCCTTCCCCCTGACTCCCTCCAGCATTTACAATTGTATCAAAAAATAAAATACCAAAAAAATAAAAAAAATAAAATACCTAGGAATAAATTTAACCAAGTATTTAAAAATACCTATGCTTGGAAAATTATAGGACAGTGAAGAAAGAAACTGAAGAAGATACAAATAAGTGGAAGCATATACCATGCTCATGGATAGGAAGAATTAACATCATCAAAATATCCATACTACCTAAAGCAATCTATAATTTCAACATGATTCCAGTCATGGTACCAATAGTTACCCTGGCAGGTGTGGCTCGGTTGGCTGGAGCATTGTCTCATACACCAAAAGTTGGCTGGTTCAATTCCCGGTCAGGGCACATATCTATGTTGCTGGTTTGATCACCGGTTGGGACATGTGTGGGAGGGAACAAATAGATGTTTCTCTGTCACATTGATATCGCCCTTTCTCTTTCTTTCTTTCTTTCTTTCTTTCTTTCTTTCTTTCTTTCTTTCTTTCTTTCTTTCTTTCTTTCTTTCTTTCTTTCTCTCTTTCATAATTTTTTTAAAAAAGAATATTCAAAAGATACCAATGGCATATTTGACAGAAATAGAAAAAATATGCCAAAAATTTATATGGAACTACAAAAGACCCCAAATAGCCTCAGCAATCTTGAAAAAGATGAACAATGTTGGAGGAACCAGGCTAGGTGATATCAAACTATACTACAGGCCATAGTAATCAAAAGAGCAAGGTACTGGCATAAAAATAGACATATAGATCAATGGAACAGAATAGAGAGCCCAGAAATAAACCCACACCTTTATGGTAAATTAATATTTGACAAAGGAAGTAAGAACATACAATGGAGTGGGGATAGTTTATTCAATATTGCATTAAGGAAATTGGACAGATACAGTATGTCCAAAAAAATGAAACTAGACCACCTTCTTATACCATACACAATAATAAACTCAAAATGGGTAAAGATTTAAATATTAGACTGAAAACCATAAATATCCTAAAAAAAACATAGGTAGTAAAATCTAGGACATTTCTTTTAGCATTATTTTTTTTTCTGCTAAGTTAGCCTTGTGCAAAAAAATAAAAATAAAAATAAAAAATAAACAAATGGGACTACATCAAACTAAAATATTTATGCACAGCAAATGAAACCAACAAAATGAAAGAACAACCCACTGAATGGGAGAACATATTCACCAATGATACATCTGATAAGGGGTTAATGTCCAAAATTTATAAAGAACTTACAAAAATCAACACCAAAAAAACAAAACAAAAAACAACAACACCCTAATCCAATTTAGAAAATGGGCAAAGGACCTGAATACTGTATGAACTTCTGCAAAGAGGACACACAGATGGACAATAGACATACGAAAAATTGTTCAACATCACTAATCATCAGAGATATGCAAATTAAAACCACAATGTGATATCACCTCACACCTGCCAGAATGGCTACCATCAACAAATCTACAATTGACAAGTGTTGATGAAAAAAAGGGAACCCTTGTGCACTTTTGGTGGGAATGCAGACTGGTGCAGCCACTGTGGAAAGCCGTATGGAGTTTCCTCAAACAATTAAGTTTTATTGTCTTATGACCCTGCAATTTCCACTTCTGGGACTATATCGGAAGAATCCCAAAACACTAAATTGTAAGAATGTATGCACTCCTATGTTCATTGCCACATTACATAAATAGACATGATCTGGAAACAGTTCGAGTACCCATCAGTAGATGAGTGGATAAGAAAGCTATGTCACATCCAGGGGTGGGGAATATCTGGCCTGCAGGCCGTATAAGGCCCATAAAATCATTTGGTCTGGTCCTGCCAAGGCATTAGGGGTGAATTAATTAAATGTTTGACCAATATAGCAGGCTAATTTTTAAGTGGGTAATTTTGTAAGGCCCACGAATGATGTTATAAATATCCAAATGGCCCTTGGCAGAAAAAAGGTTCCCCACCCCTTAATGGACTATTACTCAGACATTAAAGGAAGAAAATCTTATCTTTTGTGACCACCAGTGGTTCTCAACCTTCTGGCCCTTTAAATACAGTTCCTCATGTTGTGACTCAACCATAAAATTATTTTCGTAGCTACTTTATAACTGTAATGTTTCTACTGTTGAATCGTAATGTAAATATCTGATATGCAGGATGGTCTTAGGCGACCCTTGTGAAAAGGTCGTTCGACTGCCAAAGGGGTCGAGACCCACAGGTTGAGAACCGCTGACCTAGATAAACCTTGAGAGCATTATGTTAAGTGAAATAAGCCAGTCAGAGAAAGACAAGTACCATATGATTTCACTCAATAAAATAAACTAACAACCAAAATAGAAACAGACTCTTAGATACAGAGAACAGATTGACAGTTGTCTGAAGGGAGGGGGTGGGTGACAGGGTGAAAAAGGTGAAGTGATGAAGCAAAAAAATAAAATAAAAAACACCCCCAAATAACCTCATAGGCCAGTGATGGCGAACCTTTTGAGCTCGGCATGTCAGCATTTTGAAAAACCCTAACTTAATTCTGGTGCCATGTCACATATAGAAATTTTTTGATATTTGCAACCATAGTAAAACAAAAACATATTTTTGATATTTATTTTATATATTTAAATGCCATTTAACAAAGACAAATCAACCAAAAAAAAATGAGTTCACGTGTCATCTCTGAGATGCGTGTCATAGGTTCGCCATCACTGTCATAGGCAGACAACAGTATGGTGATTACCAGTGGGAAAGGAGGATGCAGGAGGGTAGGAGAGGTTAAAGGGGGAAATGGAAGGAGACTTGACTTTTGGTGGTGAACACACATTACAATATACAGTGATGTATTATATAATTTTACCCCTGGAACCTATATAATTTTATTAACCAATTTCACTGCATAAATTCAATTAAAAAAGATGTGGTGCACACTCTATGTAATAAAAAGCTAATATGCAAATTGTCCCTTTGGGAGTTCCACCGACCTGGAGTTCGACTACTCACAAAGACATGCACTGACCACCAGGGGGCGTTAAAGAATGAAGGAAGGTCCTGGCCTGCAGCTGGAAGGCCCCGATTGGCCCTGATCACCAGCCATGCCTAAGGACCCTACCCTTGCATGAATTTTGTGCACCAGGCCTCTAGTATAGAGTGAAATATGACCCAGTAAAAAAAAATGAATGAAACCTTGCCATTTGTAACAACATGGATGGACTTAGAGGGCATTGTGCTGAGTGAAATAAAAAAGACTTCAAAAAACAAACGTCATATAATGTCAATTATACTGTATGTGGAGCAAAAACCAAAACACCTAAGACATAATAAACAAGCAAAACAGAAACAAACTCATAAATATAGAGAACATTTTGATGATTTCCAGATGGGAGGGACATTAAAATAAATGGTTGAGTCCTAGCTGGTTTGGCTCAGTGAATAGAGCATCAGCCTGAAGACTGAAGGGTCCCGTTTCGATTCCAGTCAAGGGCACATGCCCAGGTTGTGGGCTTGGCCCCAGTAGGGAGCGTGCAGGAGGCAGCTGATCAATGGTTCTCTCTCATCATTGATGTTTCTATCTCTTTCTCTCCTCTCCCTTACTATCTGAACTCAATAAAAATATGTTTAAAAAATAAATGCTTGAAAAGGGGGAATGGATTAAGACATACAGATTGATAGTTACAAAATAGTAATGGGCATGTAAAAAGTAGGATAGGGAATATAGTCGATAATGTTGTAATAACTATGTATGGTGTCTGATGGGCACTAGATTTATCAGGTGATCACTCAGTAAGTTATATAAATGTTTAATCACTATGTTTTGCACATGAAACTAATATAATATTGTATGTCAACTATAATTAAAATTATTTTAAAGAGAAAAAAGATGTGGAGTCTATTCCTCTTCCCCTTTAATCTGGATGGGCCTTGTGACTAGGTTTGACTGTGTAATAATATAGCAGATATGGGCCTTCTAAGCCAGGCCTTCAGAGGACTGGCAGTTTCTGTTTCATCGCTCTTGGAAGCCAGCTGCCTTTTAAGTCTAACTACTTTGAAACTACCATGCTGGGAGGAAGCCAAAGCTTGTCCCAAGGAAAAGGAGAGCTCAGAGACTCCAAATCTCCAAATTGATGAACAAAGCCTGTTTGATCCTTCTGGTTCAGCTCAGATGCTGGCTGAATCCAGCTGAGTAACTACCAGATGATGCAGAACTACTAGTCAAGGCCCGACTAAATGCCTGACCCCCAGAATCATGAGAAATAAATCATTGTTGTTTTCAGCCATTAAAAAGAAAGAAGGAAAGAAAAGAGAAAGGAAAGGAAAGGAAAGGAAAGAAAGAAAGAAAGAAAGAAAGAAAGAAAGAAAGAAAGAAAGAAAGAAAGAAAGAAAGAAAGAAAGAAAGAAAGAAAGAAAGAGAAAGGAGGAAGGGAGGAAGAAAAGAAGAAATGTGGAGGTAAATGCCAGTAGAAATTACCTAAACATTTGAAAGTTGTTCCCTTTGAGGAGGAATTTTGAAGGTTTGGGAATGGATTGGCCAATGGAACTATTACTTACTGTGTGTCCTTTAGCATTATTTGACTTTTAAAATTATATTTACTTTCTACTTTGAAAAAATTAAACAAATTCACCTGGGCATTTAATCAAGTGCAGATCCCTGGGCCCATTTCCAGATATTTGGATTCATTTTGTACAGGGGTAGGAATATGCATTTTAAATAAACATCACAACTCTGAGAAACACATCATTGCATCCTTTTTTTGTTGTTGTTGTTCTTACTCCAATATCTTTATTACAGTGCTTTTTCTGTGGTTTTAAATTTTTCTACTAATTTCACAGTTCTCATCCCTTCCGTGGCTTCAACCTTCCTGACTGATAGTGTGTAAATAGGCATATATGTGCCACTTAAAAATATTTATTCTTTAATGTATGTATTTTTTTTATCTTTTGTGTGCCTCCTTGTATAATCTAAGCTTATCTGAAAGGTCATATCATCTTCTTTATATTCACTCCCCCTTTTCTTTCTTTTTCTTTTACTTTATATTACTTTTTAGTTTTTGAATTTAGAGTTGACATGCTGTATTAGTTTCAGATGTACAACATTCATGGGGATGATGATGATGATGATGATGATGATGATGACTACTTTATGTTGTTGTTAATCCTCACCTGAGGATAATTTTTCCATTGATGTTCAGAGAAGGGAGGGGAGAGGGGCAGAGAGAGGAGAGAGAGAAAATCATCAATGTGAGAGAGAAACATTGATTGGTTGACTCCCACACATGACCCACTGGGATCGAATCCACAACCCAGATACCGCACTTGAATCTGTGATCCTTCAGTGCACTGGCCGGTCCTTACCATTGAGCCACACTGACCAGGGCACTTGGAGGTTATTTTTAGCTGTACAATAAGAGTTTTTATTTTTGAGCACTTCCCACTCTCTTAATATAGTGTCTCTATCACCATCTTAGTGAATGGGTTCAGACCATTTTCTCTGGACTTAAATGCCTCAGGTTACTTAGATAATAAGAGTTGCCTGATGCCGGGGTCCAACTCCAGCAGGTCCAGGGGTTCCCAAAGGCGTAGACAGAGTCGGCGAAGAAGGAAGGACACGGAGACAGTGTTCAGTTGATCAGCAGCCTAGCCAGGATCTCCAGCCAAATTCTGGTCTGGATCTCCAGCCAGGTTCTGCTTAGGATCTCCAGCCAGGTTCTGTGTCCATGTTCTCTTGCTAGGTTCTCCAGGTTCTCCAGCCAGGTTCAGTCACCAGGTTCTAGTCAGGTTCTCTTGCCAATTTCTGTAGTCAGGTTCAGTCCAGGATCTTTTGCCATGTTCTCTCGCTAGGTTCTGTCTCTAGGTTCTGTCTCCAGTTTCTGTCCAGGATCTTTTGTCATGTTCTCTCCAGCGAAGTTCTTCTGTCTCTAGACAACGTTCTGTGTAGGTTCTGTGCCTAGTTTCTGTCTCTCTTGGTTCTGTCTTCTAAGTCCTGTCTTCTGTTGTCTTCTTACATCTGTATTTATACCAGTTGATTCCAATCCTATCAATCTCTATTCCAAAGGTTAGGGCATTTCTTATCTCCATTCCAGGGAGTAAAGATTATGTAGCTTAAGCATGATTGTTCGTAGTTAAAGTGATTAATTACCCGCCTGGCACTTAGTTGAGGGGTTTTATTCCCTCCCTAACTTCAGGGGAAAATCTCTACCTGGGGAAACAACCTTTCTCAGAGAGGTGACCTTGGTTAAAACACAGCGCCAAGAAGGTGAGCAAACATATTAAGAACAGTATGCCATATATGCCAGGTCCCTTGAAACAGCAAGGATGGACCGGCTCCCGGCAGCTTGATATAAAATTTTTGTCTGTCTTAAATTTAAGAATTACCTTTTAGTGTAATTCTTGCCTTATGATGCTACAGGATACAATAATATATAGGGTTTCACTGCTTTTCCAGAATGCTACAACAAAATTTCCCACTTCAGAGTGTACACATGGAAGGTTTCCCTCTGATAAATTACTGTAGCCTAACCCCTAACCTACACACTGATTTTAAATAAGAAATGTTGAATAAATTAAAAACATGCATTTTAATTTGGAAGCAAAATAGCTCAGAACTGAAGGAGCTAACATGCATATTTTGAGAAAGAAATATTTTATTTAATTATTGTCCTTTAAATTTCTACTAAAATATTCTCACTGATGGCTTCTGGATAACGTGAAAAAAATGTTTTGTGTCTAACTAAAGCAAAATATTGCTTCTAGTTATTCCTCTTGCTGTATTAATATTTTAGGAAATGTTATTCTTCTTTAAAATTTAAGATTTCCATAATGCAGATGAAATAATAGCCACTTAAGAAATCCAGCTGAGAAAATGTACTTCTGATGTTTGAAGTATCTGTGCTTATTCAATTTAATTGTAATGCCCCATTTATTTTCACATTAAGTTTAAAAGAATTTGGATTTTCCTACTGCTAAAACATCACAATTTCTATCACATAATTTATTTGCACACATTAAAGCAGTATTATATAATATCCAGGCTACAACAAGGGCACTCATTAATTATTTCTCTACTTAGATTCCACTTTTGGGGTAAAATCTCTATGAGAACAGAGAAAGATGACAGGAACAAAGACTAGATTGCCTTTTAAATAAATATAAATTTTTATAATTCTCAAATTAAAACATAATTGAATCAGCACTGTATGTATTTTTTTTCAAAATAATTTAAAACATACTGCAACCAAATATTCTGATCAATTAGTAGATGTCTATTTCTAAGGCACCAGCTGATTTTTTAAGTCATTACATTCCTAATATTATGACTCAGTAATACCACTATGACATGAATTAAAATCTAATATTAAATTATGGGAGAACTAAGCCTCAGAAATCTATTGTTATTTTTGTTTTCTATCTCAGATGGAGAAACCATTATAACACACACATATTAATATGACATTTATAACTTTTTACAAGACACAGATTAATGAGACTTGGTTTCAGTGTCTCTGGGAAATGAAAGTGGTTGCTAACCTAGAGACTCAGAATCTACCCATTCATATTTAAGGATTTCCTTACTGGCAGAGACAAAAGAACTGTCCTAAGCACCTCAGCAGTTCTTTAATGGAATAAAGTGATCAAATTGCCCATTTGGAGTAGTCACTATCTATTTTTTTCTGTTCCGCAGGGAAAAGTGAATTAACTAAAAAATATTAAATATAATTCTTATATTTTTAAAACTCAAGGCAGATTTTTTTAAATAAGCGCTATTTGGCACTAATTACTAGTTTTTTGTAAAATTTGGCCATTTACATGGAAGATGCCATTTGTAGTCAATAGTGCTGCGTTTGATTCTTAAGACTGAACTAAAATTCTGCAGTATTTCTGTGTTTTCTACTTTAAACACAAAGTCACGTACCACCTTGTGTTTGCTATGTGCATGACCCTAAAAAATGATAGGAGATCACTATTTAATAAAAAATCTTTGTAACTCCTACATGAAGGGATTTTTATAGATATATTTAGCATGTTATTTAATACCCTATTTCTAAAAGAATCCTAAAATATTTGGACAAAATGTTAACACTTTTTTCCTTCAAGGCAATATTTATGTAGTCATGAATACAAGGAAATCATTTGTGACAACATCCCAGGAATCTGCACACACAGAAACTTCTTAAGATAAGAGCTACAATTGTAAGCAAATAAAAATAGCAAATTATTATTGAAAATAATCGGCGAGTCAATGACAAAATATTTTTCAGCATGGAGTTTCACTAAATTTAAGGTGGAATTATGTAAAAAGATACATAATTGTATAGTTCACATTTTTATCACAAAGAAAAGTGTTAATATGCTAAAAAACCTTTATTTGGAAACAAAAATAATTACCTTGATTCACAATCAAACAATGTTGTAACAGATATATTATATACTGAAGAGTTCTTTATTTTCTTGTTTATTTCCACTTTATTTTACTTTAAAAAAATGCAATTTACTTTTGAAAAGTAAAAGGATTAAATACCCCTACATGCCACTAGATGGTGGTAACTCCTGGATGGGTCTCTAGCAATAGAGCAGTAAAATGGAAATTTTTGTTTGCTTGTACCAAAGATAAAGATAGTAGTAATTAATGATTGATATTTTTGTGGTAGTGGTAGAATGATTGTGTGTTTGTAGGGGAAGGGAGTATGGAGGTGTGTGTGTATGAGCAAATATTTTTATATGTGTTGAAGACATTGTTCATGACTTACAAGAGAACTGAAACTATTTTAGGTCCCTTTTTGCATATGTATGAAAGGAAAAACAAAGAAGGAATTAGAAAAAGATAAAAATGTCATATGATGAAACACAGAACATTTTTATTTTCAAACATTTCCCTTATATACAGAGGCTTGGTATTTGTATTCCAAAACAGAATGATTTACAAGTCATTGTTAATGATAATAGTAGCACTAATTTTTATATAAAAACAGGTCTCACCCTGACCGGTTTGGCTCAGTGGGTAGAGCGTTGGCTTGCGGACTGAAGGGTCCCAGGTTCGATTCCAGTCAAGGGCATGTACCTTGGTTGCGGGCACATCCCCAGTTGGGGGGTGTGCAGGAGGCAGCTGATCGATGTTTGTCTCTCATCGATGTTTCTGACTCTGTCCCTCTCCCTTCCTCTCTGCAAAAAAAATCAATAAAATATAGTTTTTTAAAAAAGCAGGTCTCATCTTCTACTTAAACTTTTTTTTTCTTTTCAGACATTTAGGGCTCAAATTGTATCTATTTAGGTCTATATTTTAAGTGGAATTTAGATAAATTATTTTAAAATGCATGACATTCATTTTGAAATGAATTTTTGGGACTCCTTGTGATGAGTGATATCTATAGAAATTTATACTTTGTATGAATAACCCTTCAGGGCAATAGGAATAAATATGATTTGCCACAGTAAAAGCCTCATATTGAGAGATTCTAGTGAGTAACATGATAAACAACAGTTTATGCCTAGAACAAAACTTTTCAGAGGTCAGTATCCAAACAGTATACAAACATCAGTTTATATTAAAGGGCATTTAGTTATACCATCAACCATCAGTTATTGGTGAAAATTTTTCTTTTGGAGCACTCAGATTTCCTACTCCAGCCCTAAAATTACATTGAGAGCTGCCATCCAGACAGGTGGAAACAGTTGCATAGAATGTGTAATGTGACATTTTCAAAGAAAAGAGAAGTGATCAGATTTCTTACTGAAGAAAATCAAAAGCTGATTAGCTCTCACAGAGCAGGGTGAAAGCTGTTGAAGTTTCTGCAGGACAAAGAATTTTGGACAGAGCAGAATTTTGTTTTCTTTTATGCAACTGTTTTATACAGCTGCTGCTGTGTTTACACCTGTCAGACTTCTCTGTGAACTTGGAGAAAAGGGTTGGAGATTGAAGTAAAATAGTGTCCCTTTTATCTGTCATCATTGTGAAGTTAGAAGTTAATTTTCTAGATAAACTGAACGGCTCACCCCTATTTTTCATCACTCTCTCTGACTCTCTCACACTCCTACCCTCCAGCCATACTGATCCTCCAACTATTTTATTCATGCCTCTTCCTCAAATGCCTTGTCCAACCCTTCTACACATTCTCACCTAGCTAACTTCAAGTGATCCTTCACCATGGTTCAAGTACCACCTCACCCTGGAAACCTTCTCTGATTCCTCCTATGTAGGAGTTATTAGATTATCAAATAAAGATACAGGAAACAGTTAAATTTGAATTTCAGATCAGCGATGAACTTTTTTTTTGTTTAACTATGTCCCAAATATTGCATATTGTATTTTCACTTGCTAAATCTGGCAACCATACTTTAGTTAAAAGCTTTTTAATCACTTTCAAAATGCTATGTTTCATTGACCTTATCAAATAATTCCAAATGAGAATTTCTTCATCACTGTTTGCTTTGTATACTAACAGAATACATGAGTATGTTTTTTTTGTGAAAGGACTGATTACAAAATATTACAAATTGGCCTTCAGCACAAAATCCTTTCTTTCTTTCTTTCTTTCTTTCTTTCTTTCTTTCTTTCTTTCTTTCTTTCTTTCTTTCTTTCTTTCTTTCTTTCTTTCTTTCTTTTTTCTTTCTTTCTTTCTTTCTTTCTTTCTTTCTTTCTTTCTTTCTTTCTTTCTTTCTTTCTTTCTTTCTTTCTTTCTTTCTTTCTTTCTTTCTTTCTTTCTTTCTTTTTCCCTGATTATACTATGTTTATATCTCTACTCTGTAACTTCTAAATGTGGTGGAGGAACAGCTTACTGTTGCTAATTGATAAACTTTCAGTGAGATAGAGCAATGTAACAAAAGGAGAGTTTCTCAATTCATTTCCATAGAAAGAAAGGGTTTAAGTCTGAGTATTGTTACTCAATAGATAGTGTATTAAAATATAGTTATCATAAGAAATACAAATGCATTTATTAGATCTCCTTAAAGATACCACCATAAATGCTCATCACTGAAAATATCTCTAGTAACTCCTTCTTTTACTTTATAAGGGATATCCCATCTTTAAAACATTAAAAACAGATGTTATTGCATTACTTCACTGCTGATGTATGTAATAGAAATGACACACTAATTAATTTAATGGAGTATAAATGTACTATGGATCATGGCTGACAATAAAATTATGAAAACATTCAATTACAATCAGTGGTAATTCATTATTTATTGATTTTACATTATGCACACATTAATACAATGCACTTAATTACACAGAAGAGGGGATCGTTTTTCTGTTGATATGCAGACATTTGAATTCATTAGTTTTATTTAAAAAAACAAAAAAACTAAGTTTGAATAATAGGAGTCGATCCAAACTGCAATAAGAATGCACTTGGGATATTAATAGCAAACTGATATTAAGTCTCCTTTTAGAGAATGTCTAAGAAATATGCACTTTTGAGCAAGATTGCACTAATTTTAATATGTTGCTCACTTATGTATCTTGGAGGTGTCCAATGATTCTTCATTTTCTAGAACTGCACAGCTTTCAGCTTTGAAACACATATCCTGCACAATGCCCAAAGGGCTGTCTTGTGCATAGTAGGAATGCCACAAATATCTGCTGTCTAAATGCTTATCTTGAAGAAAATTTTAAAAAATTATAATGGAAATGTATTCTACAGGTTTCTGGAAAAGGTAGTGCCACTTCTGCCTTTGGCAGTCAAGGAAGACTTTAAGATAGACTAAATACTAGGGAAATAGATTTTCATAAACTGAGATATAATATTTTAGGCAGAGGAATGGCATACACCAAGGCTTGGAGGCATAGAAGAGAAATGCAGATTTAGAGGATATTGACTAACAGTATGGATTGAAGGAAAGTAGTAAGAAAAAAGTATAATGATTCACTGGGGCAAGACTGGGAAGCAGGATGGACTAAGCTGGGTGTCTAGAAGATAGGAGTTCATAGTGGAATCAAGTTCCATTACTTAGCATCATTTCCCTAGATATTTTTTCTTCTTACATTCCCATAGGCCCCAAGCAGTCTCTTGCTTTGGTATCTAGCTCAACCTAGTATTTTATATATAAATGCATTTTAATATATTTTTATTGATTTCAGAGAGGAAGGGAGAGAGAGACAGATAGAAACATCAATGATGAGAGAGAATCATTGATTGGCTGCTTCCCGCATGCCCCCCACTGGGGATCTAGCTGCAACCCAAGAAAGTGCCCTGACTGGGAATTGAACAGTGACCTCCTGGTTCATAGGTCGATGCTCAATCACTGAGCCACGCTGGTTGGGCTATATAAATGCATTTTTAAGAGCAAATCATTCTATTTGGTGTAGGCTGTTAGAGATGGCAGGAGGCTTATTTATTTATTTTTTTTACAATGTAAGACTATTTCTCCTACTTTTGTTTCCATTAAACTGAGTTTGATTTCACTAACATTAGCAAAGCCAAAACCATAGTGACACTGCTCCCAATATCATTACCTGAATCCCACACCACAAGCCATAGTTTCCTTTTTTAATTCGGAGAGGAAATTATTTTCATAATTATTTTAAGAAAAAGAAAATGGATGGCTCTGAATGTAAGCAAAGAAGGATTCAGCATTCTAGTTGGCAAAAGAAGGGAAGAAAATTAGAGCCTCTCTTTCCTATATTTTTCCACTACTTTTGGAGGTATCACACTTAATTGTAAAGTTGTATTGTTCAGGTTTCTATTATTTGAACAATCTTTCTGGAGGCCTATTTCCTGTTAGTTTTCTATGTGTCTTATAATCTATATAAATTATTATCCATGGAAGTGCAGAAAATGTATGAATCTATAGAAAATTCTAATGGATAATGTAATGCATATACCTTAGGAGCTCTCCTTGGTTTTCCAGTCCACTGTCAATATTATCAGTTCTACGTTAGAGCTGGGGCAAGTTGAGATGTTAAACAATATTTCCTGTGCTACATTTAAATTGAGGTTTTCAATGGTCTGGGCATATATGTGGCTTGCTTGTTTTTACAAACAGGTTGATGGAGATGAATGCAATATTAGAACTGGGTTAAGGAGAAGCAGTGCAATAGGTAGAAGCTCTCACTGACAAATATGTCTCCTATCTCCTCTGTCAGCCTCCTGGGTGTCTTGAGAGTGGGTTAAGTATGTCTGCAAGAAGAAATAGTGGAAATAGGAGCTGGTGAAAACTACTGTGTGAATAGTGCTTCATAGACAAAAATGATCATTCTATTATTGATATGAAATCAGCACAATTTTGGTATCTAGACAGTATGGAGGAATACAGCACCAGGTAAGGCTTCCTCTTTATTTTCATGGATAGGGCCCTTTAAAACTAAGTAGTTGAACAGCAAACAGACAAGATGAAGCCCAGTCAATAATCAAATGGAGCTCAGTCAACAACTGAATTCTGGATACATATGTTTTCTGATATAATGTATTCCTAGAAAATATATTATTTAAATTCTTTACCATAACTTAAAATCAAGCAACTTTGTAGTTTTCCCTGAATAGATAT
This sequence comes from Myotis daubentonii, assembly GCF_963259705.1. Classification (NCBI taxonomy): domain Eukaryota; kingdom Metazoa; phylum Chordata; class Mammalia; order Chiroptera; family Vespertilionidae; genus Myotis; species Myotis daubentonii. The sequence continues at coordinate 108,739,030 of NC_081861.1, forward strand.
GTAATACTACCATCATCTCTTCTGACATCGGTGGAAATCACCGATAATTAGTTAAAGTAGGCAAGAAGTGTAACAGGTAGGTTCTTCCCCAACCATGAGGGGAAGTCTTCTCAAAATCTCTATAATAATAAAAGTCATATTTGAAAAACTTAAAATTTTAAACCTCCAGATTTAGAAAGATTGACCCCATGAGTGTACCTAAAAGCCCTTATAAATAGATTTTAGCTGCACTAAACTGAGACGATGAGTCTGGCACATTAAGAGACAGAGTTACAAGGGCTTGTGCACATTGTAAATGACCAATACTGAAGACTGGGAAATTAGTGGTCACTTGTCATACTTTGCTCATTAGAAACTGCCCAGGATTCCCTTCTTTCTCCTGTCCCCTCTTGTGGTTTCAAGGGGAAATTTATCAGCTTGTTTCACTTTAATGATGGTTGTATGCACATTACTAGATGGTAACAGTGTTCCTCTGTGTCTAGTCCACCATCCAAATGCGCAAGGCTTTCTAGGTGTTAGGACTCAGTGTTGTTTTTTCAAGTTGCAGAACCCAGAAAAGCAGAGGCCCCTGGAAATTTGAGATGAAAAAAATCTTTATGGGAATTTTCAAATGATCCCATTTATCTGTGTTAGTATGTTTCAATTGTTCTTACCATAAAATATGCTGTCAGATCCTCTTGCTCGTATCTCAATTCCCTCCTTCCTCAGATACCTGAATACAGTTCTAAATCTTGGTTACTTTCCCTCTGCTTTTTGTATCTTCTCTAGCTTGCACTTCAGAAATGCATACAGTTGTATTTGTCCCTTGGTAACTACAGGGGACTGGTTCCAGGACCCCCTGAAGATACCCAAATCCTTGGATGCCCTTAGCTAAAATGGCATAGTATTTGCATATAGCCTACATAAATTCTCCCATATAGTTTAAATTATCTCTAGTTACCTATAATTCCTGGTTACTTGTAATACAACTAGAGGTCCGATTCACGAAATTTGTGCAAGGGGCTCGGCCCTTGCAGCCACGGTGGCTGCCTCAGCCCTTGCAGCCCCAGCTTCATCTGGAAGGTCATCTGGAAGGACGTCCAGTTTAATTAGCATATTATGCTTTTATTATTATAAATATAAATGCTATGTAAGTAGTTGTTTTACTGTATTGTTTAGGGAATAATCAGAAGAAAAACGTCTGTATCTGTTTAGTGCAGACGTAACCATTGTAGGCCTAATTATACAATACACATCAGCAACAATGTAACTTTTTTTCTGAATATGTTTGCTCAGTAGTTGATTGAATTTGTGGATACATTTGTATGGGTGCAGAACCCGTGGATTTGGAAGGCTTACTGCACTTTGACTTTGTCTCCTATTTTCCCTTTTCTATTCAGCATCCACCTTTCCCCAACTTCTCTAATTATTCCCAGTTAGGGGCGTCAAGTTTGTATATGCTGAAACTGAAATTTTGGAGAAAAAATAGTTAAAAGATAAATGATAATAGTTAACAAGAATAGCACTTACTCTGTGACAGTCACCATTCTAAGCACTTTACCTTTGTTGTATATATTAACTCTTGCAATTTCACAAAAACCTATGAGGAAGTACTGTTATTATTATTATTATTATTAACAATATTATTTTACAGATCAGGAAACTGAGGTGTGGAAAGGTTAAGTAATTTGCCTAACATCACCCAGCTGACTAAATTGCGGAACCAAAATTTGGACCCAGCCATTCTGGCTGCAGATTGCACTCCCTTAGCCACTCTGCTAGACTCCTTTTTCAGAGAGGAATAACTGAATTTTGGCCTAAACAGACCTAATGGTTGTGGAGGAATTACTGTACAGTTGAATGCTAACTAGTCAGCAATCAATGAATAAAGTAGTGAATTATAAAGTAACAAATATCAGTACTCCTCCTGTGGCAATGGGATGTCTTGGGCTTATGTTCATTTTTTATAAAGTATTCCTCTTCATTGGTTGAATGTAAGGCAAGAATTGTAAATGTCGAAAGTTTCTCAATAGTTTGGAATATGAAAATATATTTTATGCCCTTTTGTCTCACCTCAGAACTTAAAGATTTTAAATGTAAACTGTGAATGTTCTTACATTAACATTTCAAAGAAACGTAAACCTGCAATTTATGGTTTGTACCACCATATGGAGAATGGCTTAAAATCTGAGATAAAAGCCTTGTCTAAGACTCAGATGAGATACCTTTTCTAATACTACAACCCTTTCCCCACTTTTTAAAATATTTTCCTATCTTGTTTATCAAAGATGCAACTTATATTTAAAACATCTGAACTTTAAATTGTATTTTAAATTTAGTGTAGAGCAATAGTTTTTAAAGAAAAAGTCTAAGAATAGTGCAATGGTAAGATTTGGGTTTCTAGGATAATAACTGAATTTTATTTCCAGCTCAGACACTTCGTGTTTGTGTAACTTCGGACAAGTTAATCATTGTAAGCATGGGTTTCCTCATCTGAGAAATGGGCATAATAATAGACTCTACTTCACAGAGCTGTCACAAAGATTAGATAAGATGATGTTCAGACAGCGATCAGGCTATCAATCCCCAGAAGGAAAGTAGGGGAGGGCGGGGGTAAGGGGAAGAGATCAACCGAAGGACTTGTATACATGTATATAAGCCAAACCAATGGACATGGACAACAGGGGGATGGGAGCATGAGTTGTGTGTGGGGGGGAGGTTGGGGGTTAATGGGGGGGGATGAGGACACATTTGTAATACCTTAACTAAAAAAAAAAAAAGATGATGTTCAGATACTTTTTAGCACAGTGCTTTCATAAAGTAAGCATTCAATAAATGTTAATAACTTTATTATGAATATTTTACAGTTTATACAACTCACCCAACCCTAAGTTACTGGGAGTTGATTGTTAACTTCTAGATTGGCTTGGTGAGGAAGTGCCTGGAGCTGCTTATCTATATGAATTCAGTCAAACATGACTCAGTTACTTTTGTCTGGTTTATTTCAGCAAAATGCAGGGAAGGTCTTAACTCTGTTTTCAATAACAGAGCATTTAGAGTTCTTGCTTTCTTCTTTTTAAATTTATCTTTATTGTTGAAGGTATTACAGACATCCCTTCTTTTCCCCCCTTGACACCCTCCACCCCACACTTTGCTTTCTTATTCTTTACAGAAGAAAAATAACAATGACAGAAGGCAGTAACTGCCAGTGTTCTGAGGCTACTGGTAGTATAAATACACTCAAGTTTATATTTTCCCCACATTAGCAAAAGATATCTATTTCTCTATTATCCAAGGTGAAGAGGGGTATCTTCTCTCTTTTCTCTCAAGTCAGCACTTGCTATTTTTGCATATTTTGTAAATGTACTCATTAACTCTGTATAGTTTTCATATATCTCAGCAATGATTTGTAATAGTGATCTCAGTGACATGCTCACTCAATTAAGGTACTCTTACATAAAACAAAATATGTAGAATAAAAATATTTAATAAGGTTTCAAACAGATTTAAATTTTCATTATAATTTCATAATACATTCATTACAAATGTATTGCCAATAAATTCCTTAGTGTTCATAGAAGCAAAGATAAAACAGTATAAATTTTTTTGTACTGATTTTTTTTTATTATTAGTTAAGGTATTACAAATGTGTCCTCATCCCCCCCATTAACCCCCAACCTCCCCCCCACACACAAACTCATGCTCTCATCCCCCCATTGTCCATGTCCATTAGTTTGGCTTATATACATGTATACAAGTCCTTCTGTTGATCTCTTCCCCTTAGCCCCGCCCTCCCCTACTTTCCTTCTGGGGATTGATAGCCTGATCGCTGTTTCTCAGTCTTTGGGTCTGTCCCTTTTCATCAGTCTATGTTGTTCTCTATAATCCACAAATGAGTGAGATCATGTGGTATTTATCTTTCTCTGACTGGCTTATTTCACTTAGCATAATGCTCTTCAGTTCCATCCATGCTGTTGCAAAAGGTAAGAGTTCCTTTTTTTTTTTTTTTTACCACAGCATAGTATTCCATTGTGTATATGCACCACAGTTTTCTAATCCACTCATCTGCTGATGGGCACTTAGGCTGTTTCCAAATCTTAGCTATGGTGAATTGTGCTGCTATGAACATAGGGGTGCATATTTGCCGGAAGCCGGTCCATCCTTGCTGTTTCAAGGGACCTGGCATATATGGAATACTGTTCTTAATATGTTTGCTCACCTTCTTGGCGCTGTGTTTTAACCAAGGTCACCTCTCCAAGAAAGGTTGTTTCCACAGGTAGGGATTTTCCCCTGAAGTTAGGGAGGGAATAAAACCTTTTAACTAAGTGCCAGGTGGGTAATTAATCACTTTAACTACAAACAATCATGCTTAAGCTGCATAATCTTTACTCTCTGGAATGGAGATAAGAAACGCCCTAACCTTTGTAATAGAGATTGATAGGATTGAATCAACTGGTATAAATACAGATGTAACAAGACAGAAAGACACAGAACTGAGAACACAGGGCTTGGAAGACAGGACCAAGAGAGACAGAGCCTAGGCACAGAACCTACACAGAACGTTCTCTAGAGACAGAAGAACTTCGCTGGAGAGAGCATGCCGGAGGATCCTGGACAGGGACTGGCCTCGGAGCTCGGAGGCAAAGCCTGGCAAGAGAGCATGGCAGGGGATCCTGGACTGAACCTGACTGCGGAGATTGGCAGGAGAGCCTGACTGGAACCTGGTGACTGAACCTGGCTGGAGAACCTACAGAACCTGGCAATAGAACCAGGCAAGAGAACCCAACCATGCTGATCAACTGAACGCTGTCTCCGTGTCATTCCTTCTTCGCCGACTCCGACCACACCTTTGGGGACCCCTGGACCTGCTGGGGTTGGACCCCAGCAAATGGCGCCCGAACAGGGACCCCTAGGTAAGCCCCATTATCAGGACCGATAAGACTCCACCGTAGGAAGAGGGTGGATAGTCTTCGCCGACTCCGTCCACACCTTTGGGAACCCCTGGAACAGGATTCCCATAGGTAAGCCCCCCCCCATTGAGAACCCCCACATTCGGGACGGATAGGACTCCACCAGGGTGCTGCAAACCCCCCTACAGAGGATAAGTAGGGTAAGAAGGTGGATAGTACAGAACTTAGATTGAGAAGATGTGCCATGCTGAGTCCAAAGAAAGAAGACTCTGTATTGATTCTTAGATTGAGATGTGCCATACTGAGTCCAAAGAAAGAAGACTCTGTATTGATCTTTAGATTAAGAAGATGTGCCATACTGAGTCTAAAGAAATAAGACTCTATATTAAACTTTTAACACATATGCTTGCTAGCAGAGGAATTAAGGTTACTCCCAGTCAGACAGAACATTTTATACAAGAAGTATGTCCATGCTTTTCTGAGGAAGGAAAGGTAAATGTAATGGCATGGGAGAAGGTAGGCCCAAGGAGCCTTATCCTTAACCCCACTGCAGCCTTTCCACCCCGGGAAAGTGCAGGATTGGCAAGCTCTCCCTGGGGTGATAGATCAGGACTCAGGTAATAGCGGAAAGCGCCAATCCTACTCTTAAAATGGATACAAGAGAGCATTTCAGGTTTTTCTTTTTAATGCCTGCTTTTAAAAAATAAAAAAGGGGGAATTTGCCGGGAGCCGGTCCATGATTGCTGTTTCAAGGGACCTGGCATATATGGCATACTTTTCTTAATATGTTTGCTCACCTTCTTGGCACTATGTGTTTTAACCCAGGTCTCCTCTCTGAGAAAGGTTGTTTCCCCAGGTAGGGATTTTCCCCTGTAGAATTCAGAAGACAGAACCTACGCGGAACCTGGAGATGGAGGATCTTCGCTGGAGAGAAGATGGCAAGGGATCCTGGACTGAACCTGACTGCAGAGGTTGGCAAGAGAGCCTGACTAGAACCTGGTGACCGAACCTGGCTGGAGATCTCAGACAGAACCTGGCTGGAGAGCCTAGTGAGGGAACATGGCCACAGAACTTCCCTGGAGATCCAAAGCAGAACCTCTCTGGAGATCCAGACCAGAACTTGGCTGGAGATCCTGGCTAGAGATCCTGGCTAGGCTGCTGATCAACTGAACACTGTCTCCGTGTCCTTCCTTCTTCGCCGACTCCGTCTACGCCTTTGGGAACCCCTGGACCTGCTGGGGTTGGACCCCGGCACATATATCCTTTCTAATTGGCGTAAAACAGTATAAATTTATCACACTTAAAGAAGCTTTTGGTATAGAGTTTCCTCAAAAAGTTAAAAACGGGACTACCACTTGACCCAGTAATCCCACTTCTAGGAATATATTCCAAGAAACTAGAAACACCAATCAGAAGGGACATATGTACCCCTATGTTCATAGCAGAACAATTTATAAATGCTAAGATTTGGAAACAACCTAAGTGCCCATCAGCAGATGAGTGGGTTAAAAAACTGTGGTACATCTACACAATGGAATACTATGCTGCTATAAAAAAGAAGGAACTTTTACCATTTGCAACAGCATGGATGGAACTGGAGAGCATCATGCAAAGCGAAATAAGCCAGTTGGAGAAAGATAAATATCACATGATCTCATTCATATGTGGGATATAATGAACAACATAAACTGATTAACAAAAATAGATCCAGAGACAAGGGAACAATGAACAGAGCCTCCAACCCCAGAGAGAAGGTAGGGAAAGGGGGAGGCGGTTAGAGAGCAACCAAAGGACTTGTATACATGCATATTAACATAACTAATGGACACAGACACTGGGGCAATGGGGGCTTACCCTCAGGGGTGGGAGTGGGGGGGTCAATTGGGGAAAAAGGAAACATGTGTAATACTTTATTATTATTTTTTAAATTTCTTTATTGATCAAGTTATTAAATATGTGTCCTTATCCCCATATTACCCCCCAAACTCCCCTCTCATGCCCTCACCCTCCTGATGTCTATGCCCATTGGTTAGGCCTATATGCTTGCATATAAGTCCTTTGGTTGGTCTCTCCCCCCTACCCCCACCCTCCCCTTCCTTCTCTCTGAGGTTTGACAGTCTGATCAATGCTTCTCTGTCTCTGGATCTGTTTTTGTTCATCAGATTATGTTGTTCATTATATTCCATAAACGAGTGAGATCATGTGATATTTATCTTTCTCTGACTGGCTTATTTCACTTAGCATAATGCTCTCCAGTTCCATCTATGCTATTGCAAATGATAAGAATTCCTTCTTTTTTACCTCAGCATATTATTCCATTGTGTAGATGTACCCATGTGTAATACTTTAAACAATAAAAAATTAAAAAATAATTCTTAACTAATCAGAGAAACCAGTCATCACTAAAAAGATCCAAAAACTACTAATGAGCAAAACCATCATTCTTTTTTTTTTTTAATTTTAATCCTTAGCCAAGGGCATGCTCATTGATTTTAGAGAGAGTAAGGGAGAGAGAGAGAAACTTCAATCAGTTGCCTCTTGCTTACAACCCAACCAGGGACTGAACACAAAACTTAGGTAGATATGTGCCCTGACCTGGAATTGAATCTGAGACCTTTTGTTGCAAAAGAAGACACTTTAAACAACTGTGCCACACTGGCCAGTGTAAAATCATCATTCTTTTAACAAAAAAATATTCATTTCATGAATATCAACCCCTTAGATTCTGCATCAGATTTGGTAATAATGAACATTTATATATCCTAATAGCTTATAGATGACTATTATATAGCCATTCATTTAATAAACATGTGTGAGCTAGGCACCATTGTTGGCACTTGAAATAACATATTGATTAAGATGCAGGTGATCTCTGACCTTACTGAATTTATTTTAGAAAAGGACCAAAGACTATAACATGAGGCACATGTTTTTATTGCATTAAAAGAGGCACAAAATGCTATGAGAGTTCAGAAGATAAATAATCCATTCCTGGCTGGGAAAAAGAGAATGAGGGGGATCTTTGTGGAAGTAAATTGCAGTATAATCTTAGGAAGGTTAGGAATTGGATGGGTGGAGATGAGTAGGAGTGCAGCAACATATTCAATGTGGAAAGAATGACAGAAGTATTAGCATCAGGGTGAGAAGATATACGGTAAGAGGTTTGAGAGTAGTGGAAAGTAATACGCATTTGCTAGTACACAGACAACATGTCAGACTATTGCAGGAAAGGATGAAAGGTAAATAATCGAAGGAGTAAATGTCACTCTAAAGAGTTTGGCATTTATTTCCTAGCCAGAGGAGTAGTAATATAAAGATTTTTAAATAGCAGAGTGAAACTTTAAAAAAATAACCTGACATACTAGCTAGATTGGAGAAGAAAATGTCTTAGATATATTAAGATGTAATTGTGGTAATAATACAAACAGTGAATAATCGACAAAACTAAGGTAGCAACATTGCGAATGGAAAAGAATGGAAGTGAAAAATATTGCTGAGAGTGATTTCACAAAATTTACTAATTGGTTGAGGGTATAATATGTACAGAGAAATAAAAAGGTGTCTCCCAAGTTTCTATATCAGGTGACTAGATGCATGAAGAAAGAATTATGACATATCAAAAATGAAATAACAGAGAACAGACTTGAAGGGAGTAAGATAATCAGTTTTGGGCATGCTGATTTTGAGGTGACCATGGGACATGCAAGTGGAAACGGATAATTCTCCAGGATAGCTTTAAGAAAGTTAGAAATAAGATTTTGGGTAATCTGTAAAGTGGTGGTTGTTGAAGCTGTAGAAAGTTGATGAAATTGCCACAAGTAAGAGTATAGACATTAGGAATTTTAATATTTAGTTTCAAGAGCAAGGATATGAAAAGGAAAATGTGTAGGAAAGAGGAGAAATATTGTTAGGGAGTCATAAAAGCCAAAGGATAGGTGTTCAAGAATGATGCTGGTAGTGTAAAAAGCTGCAGAACAGCAAAGGATGAGGATTTAGAAAAAGGCTTTGGATTTGGCATTTAAGAGATCAATGATTACCTCTTTGTTAAAGTAGTTTCAGCCAAGTATTCAACTTAAAAACCCAACTGCAAAAAGTTAAGGTACGAAAGTTTGTTTAGTAAGGAAAAAGAGAAACAATTGTAGATTTTTCAAAGAGTGTGTGAAAAGTTGTTAGCTGGGTCTGAAAATCTCACTCACATCAGAATCACAGGGCTTGTTAAAATGCAGATTGCTGGGCCTCACTCCTAGAATTTCCAGTTCAGTAGGTTTTGGGATGGGGCCCCACAATATTATTTATATCAAATAATCAGGCAATGGTGATATTGGTGGCCCACACTTTGATAGCCACCGGTTAGGGTTGAAGAAAGTTTTTTTGTCTCAAGAATTCCTAGCCTTGAACATTTTCAATAATAAAAGAGGAAAGAGCAAGTAGAGAGGGAGAGATTTGAGATGCCAAAGACAGTGGTAGGAATAAAACTGCTAGATTACTGCCTTGCAGGAAGTGAGAGGTGTCAAGAGCATCAATGAAGGGAAGTAGGAGAGGATGAGAGAGGATATGGAATAGGTTTTTGTAGGAGGGGAGAGGGGAGGATGAGGGAGCTCCCGTTGAATAACTGTGGTAAAATCAGAGAAGTGAGAGGCAATAGCTGATGAGAGTGAGGGGCAGGGTGACTTGCAAAGAGGAGAAAAGAGTTAGAGTAGCTGCTGCAGGGAATTCAATGGGGAGTGAGCAAAATGAATGAAAGGATAGCAGTGGGAGTCCAGCTAAAGTTAGAATGGCTTGAATTTGAACAGTTAAAAGCCTAAGATTTAAAAGGGAACAATACATTGAAAGACATAGATGGAATTTAAAATCTACCTATCTCCTTTTCCCCTAGAACTGTGTATATAAGGGTATGATATGTTAAGAGTTGGCACGTGCTTATATTTTATGAGGTGTTTTGAGTGTTTCTTTTTTAAATATTTAATTAGTAAAAGTTCATTGTTCATTTAAGAATCTGACTTTAACGCTACTCCTTGGGGTTTGACAGTTTTTTTCTCGCTCCAGTGGTCCCACATCGGATTGAATGCAAAAGAGAATTTATTTGGTAGAAGTTCATTTTATACAGTTTCCTGAAAACCAAAACAAAAAACACACACCCCTATACCATATATTCCATTCAGTAGGGTATATCTATAGGTTTTAGCCAGTTAAATTCTTGATTATGTGAATGCTTATATTTCACGTTTATTGCCTTGCCCAATTAATTTCCCTTTATTGTTTATCTAAAAATGAACCATAGAGGGCTGGCTCCTAAGAAGTACTGATTAGAGGCCATATTACAGGTTTTAACCTCAGTTGGCTGCCGGTTTCAAATAATTCTATTAATTACCTTGGGTTTTGCTCGAATGCCCATTCTGAAAACAAGCTCCTTCAAATGGTTCTGGATATTTTGCAATCCCACATAAGATTGCCAATGTATTTATTTTTAATTAGAAGAGTATCTGTATTTAATTGACAATGCCAAACAGTGGAATATTTTGCCAAAAGTCACAAATGAGCACAACTCTCCATCCAAATTGAGTATGAATTAGGAGAAAATATCAATTGCTAATTAAATCCCGGAAGATTACAATATTTCAGTGTATGAGAAGCTACACTTAGGCCCCAAATCACTCTGTTGGAATTGTGGCATCTAGAATTTCTTGTTTTTGATGAGACATGATATCAACTTGTACTAAGTTTGTTCTTATTTGCTGGGGTGCTTTGCTCTTATCTGGAAATAATTCACAAACCTTGAAGTTCTAGCGAAGTGCCTCTCTCCACTTATTTTTTATATTGCTTCATGCAATTCTAACTTACAGAGTGTTGATACACAAGGCTTCCGCTGGCCTTGTAGAAACCCACTCTTATTTAGAAATATATTTGGCTTATGGACAATATTGAAGTTAGAAGAGATATAAACAAATTCTCTATGTGTAATATGATTGTCTCAATCTCAGAGCATATATACAAATAAAAGTAGAAATAGCAGTAATAGAAATAACAATCAAAATATGAAGAAAACCCAAGGAGGCAACACTCAGCCTCTTAGATCTAAATGACTACATCTTTAAATTACAAGTATACCTTCAGACAATTACCAAGTCTATTTTGTAGAAGACTGCAAATGGGAGGGAATTCAAATAATGAAACCAAGGGTCTTTTGTGTGCTGAATGCGTGAGCTTTAACATTCAATGACCAATTGCTAACTTTAGTCTCTCATATTTCTACTAGAATTTGAACTTTAATCTCTAGTGTTAATTAAAATATTACTACATCTCTGATAGATCATGTTAAATATATGACATCTAATCCTAGCCTTTTCTAAAGTTGTCAAAGTACATTTGTTTCTCAGTAAAACAAATGATTGCAGCCAGAAATATTCTATCTTTCCTTTTTATATTTTAGAATTTCTTAAATTTGAAACATCAAAACATCTGTTTAATGCCCTATTTCTGAAAACTCCAAATCCCTCTGCAAATAAAAAGGATGTGATAATGTGAGCACAGCAATATACTGTTTTTTTTTTAATGCAATTAATTTTAAGAAAAAACAACAACCTTTTTCCTTTAAAGCCAAACTTATTCACCTGGAAATTACAATAATAATAAATTATCAGAGGTAAGTTGCCTCAACACACAGCCTGATATCCATTACTGCAAAACACCTGTTGAACACAATTTGGGATTTATCTTTAAAAAACTGGTAAATACAAACATTGCTGTCAGAGCTTTTCTATTCTCTTTTAAAAACCTCTACTTTTTGTTGAAGTTTTTCCTGCCTCTGCTATCTCTTCTCAATTGTGCCTTTTTTGCTCCTTTTCATTCTCTTCCCACAATAGTAGCAAACTAGTAAGTAAAGACGATTTAATAGCTTTCAAAAGATTTTTTTGTTCCTGGATGTATGCATTGCAGTCAGTTATGTTGGAGTTTCTTACCATTCAGTTCCAAAAGCAACCATCATTACAATTGCTTTGTATTCGACTCCACACAACTAAGAATTGAAACAGTATGAAGGGTCTTAAAGGGTAGTTCTTACTATTTGGTTAATGAAATGGCAAAAGGTGGAAATATGTTGGAGAGAGAGGCAGAAAAATCCAATTTTAATATTGATGTCTTATTAAGGGAGAAAAAAAAAACCCTCCTCACTCCTCTTTGATACTACTAAGTACAAGAAGAGCTGAATAAAATTTAATAATTTTTCTAAAATTATTTACATTCCAGAAAGATATTGGAGAAATTGCTTTATCTCTATCGCCGGTAATGTTTTGTAAAGAAATGAAGCATGGATTTCACTTTCTGAGTAACAGCTTCTAGAGGAATGAAGGACCGGAAAGGAAACAACTTTATTGCAGAGAATCAAAGTTGGGCAAGGAGTATTAAAACAAATTTGCTACAGTGATCTAACCACCATATGCCATGTGAAAAAGTCCATGCCTTTTCCCTGGAATGTACCTTTTCTGGACATTTTGCTTATTATTATCTCTTGTAGTGCTTTCAGGCACTTGAGAAGTGAGAGGAATCTTGAGCTCAGGGCGAGGATTTATAATCATCACGAAAGCCCATAGTCTAGAGAAGAAAACTCAATATTAAAGAGCGCAAATTCTTTCTCTTTTCTCTAGGGAGGGTCTTACGTTATAAGGGAACTTTCCCTATCAATTTTAGTTCGGGCAGGGCAATGCTGAAATTAAGGGACGGTGACACAGAAAGCCAACTCTGTGCAGGACAGTGGCGGAAGTGCTGTACAATGAGGTGTCTGTCACCCACAAACCAAGTCACTCTGCCTGCTTTCCACCGTGTTCACAGGCTCACTGCATCAGCTGAATGTCAGTGCGTAGGACCGAATTAGCAACCGGCAACACTGATGCGATCTTGGACGCTGGTTCCTCTGTGCGCCGGGAATGGGAGAATTGAACGCCAAGCGCTCTAGATGGGCTGAACTGATTACTTCTGAAGTCACTGGAATCTTTCTCCTGGAAGCTGGGTGAAACCATCTCTTAAATTCCCGCGTTTGAGAATTAAGTGTAAATGGAGCTGAAGCTCCCATTTCCCTTTCCGCAATTGAACCAGGGTGCAGGGTGGTGCGAGGTGGTTGGGAGGCACGTTCTAAAGTGCTGCTTTGTGTTCCCACGTCAAGACACTAGTGGGGCGCGGAGGGGAAGGGTTGGTAGCCTAGGCCACTTTGCGAGTTCTATGTGAAAACTGTATTCTCTGGTCAGACTGCTGGGCAAGAAGCAGAGGCACCACACCGCCCCCTTCTAAGGTTGCATCCCCATTCCCCACCAACCCTCAAGGGCCTCAGGTAGCTAGGAGGCCGACCCGGGAGTCTCCACCTCCTCGAGGGCAACAGCCACTCGGCTCGCTCGGAAGCCGAGGGGCTGCAGCACATTGGCTGGGGGACGCTGCCAGTCTTGGGAGGGGGTGTGGCAGGGGTGGGGTCTCGTGCCGCTGTGGGTAGGGGTTGTTCACTGCCGGCTGGGTGGTGGGTGAGTTTGAGCGTGAGCGTGAGCCCTGCTACTGTAGACTTGCGAACAGTTCTGAGCGAGCTATAGCGCGCCCGAGAGAGAACGAGAGTGAAAGAGCGAGTGCGAGGGGACTGACCTAGAGGAGAGAGGGCGAGAAAACGAGGGCCTGAGGACCTACAGTTTGAGGCTGAATGACCATGGCTGTCTCCGCACCTCCAGTGATCTCTGCAACTTCCAGTGGCGCTGGCGTCCCGGGGGGCCTTTTTCGGGCTGAGCCAATGTATTCGACTCCTGGAGAGCCTCCTCGTCTCACCCCCAATATGATCAACAGTTTTGTGGCCAATAACCACAGTGGCAGCGCTGGGGGTGGCGGAGTCTGTAGCGCCAGTGGAGGCAGCGGCAACACCGAGTGCAGGATGGTCGATATGCATGGGGTGAAGGTGGCTTCGTTCCTGATGGACGGCCAGGAACTGATCTGCCTCCCGCAAGTCTTTGATCTCTTCCTGAAGCACCTGGTGGGAGGGTTGCATACAGTGTACACCAAGCTGAAGAGACTGGACATATCTCCCGTGGTGTGTACTGTGGAACAGGTCCGGATCCTCCGTGGGCTGGGAGCCATCCAGCCCGGGGTGAACCGCTGTAAACTCATCACCAGGAAAGACTTCGAAACTTTATTCACTGATTGCACCAATGCCAGGTGAGATTCTTGTTTCTCTGCTCGCTCTTCCCCTTTTGCCCTCTTCTGCATGTCTGATCACCCTCATCGGACTTAGTAGAGAGTGAGTCTTAACTAGCTTTCCTCTACTTTCTACGCTGTAAGTCTTTGGGAAAAGAGGACTAGAAGGACTTTAATTAATTGTCCGTTCCTTCTCGTCTGTGCTCAGTGGTAGGGCTTCGGTCTAAGAAAGTCCCGCACAAACTTTAGTTTGCGATTCTCTACTGAAACTTTTCAGCCTTCCACCCATATCTTGCATGGCTTTTTGGCTGCTTGTGGCTATTTGTTAATTCCTCTATTTGGTTTTCTTTCCTGCTCTTTTGTGGCCAGACGGGTCAGAGAAGTTTTATCCTGAACAGGGGCACAATGGGCTTTCTGGGATAGAAGGCTGGCTGAGCTGTACACTGGGCTTCTAAGCTGGCAATCCAAAACACAGCATTTGGGGGATGTAGAGGGTCAGAAGTCTAGAATCCATCCCAGAGGGTGATTCGTTTCCCATCCTGTGTGTTTGCTGTGAGAGTGCCTAGGGTGTGTGTTGGTGGTGGTGGTGGTGTGTGTGTGTGTGTGGAGAGGAGAGAGAGAGAGAGAGAGAGAGAGAGAGAGAGAGAGAGAGAGAGAGAGAGAATCTCATGCCAACTAAGCAGAGCTCCCTGTACAGGATGCAAGAAAGTCTATGGATCCTATTTAAAACAAAACAAAACAAACACGACAGATTTCACTTTCCTGGGATTGTCCCTTTTGGGTCATCTGTAAAGGGCAATGTGGTCATAAAAAGCTGGGGCTGGGACCCAGTTTGGGGGGTGGGGTAGAAGTTGGCAGGTTTTCTAGAGAGGATGCTTTTAGCTCTTCCCCCCTGGCAAACAGCTGGGAGGATCCCATTTCCCCAAAGAGAGGATTCCTTAAATTATGCTGGCCAGCTTCTCCGGTTGTAAGTGTACCTCCTTCACTTCACAGCTTAGAAGTACATTATAGAACAAATGTCTATTTGTGTATGTGCATAAAACAAACTGTATTCACTATTTCTGAGTTAAAAAAGAAAAGTAAACTATATTCAAGGTTATTTGACCATTTAAAGATTTGGTTGTTTTAGTGTTTATTCCATCTGTAGTTTACTAATATCTGTTAGGAAAGTACATATTTGGCAGATGTGATTAGCATACAAACCAAGAAATCATCATCACCAGGTTAAAGGGAGCAAAGCAATTTGTTGTAAAGCAGCACTACTGTTGATCATTTTGCAGAAAACTTCTGCAGAGGTAGACTTTCTCACAACACAACTTTAAATCATAAGATCTCTGGGTTTATGAACTAAAACTAATTCAGTTGTCACATCTGTCGTAAAATCCAAATTGCTATGTATAGTTGAAGCACACTGACACCTTGCAGACAAACTGTTGCTGACTTCTCCAATAAGATAATGCTACAGAACTTACAAAGGAACCTTTTCTTTTTCTTTTTCCTTTGAGCACTGTTCTCCCGTGTTCTGGCAATTAAATGGAAACCTGTTCATGTGAGAACTCCTTCCTGATTCATATCTGGGGTTTTCAAACCTGGTTTATTATATTGGATTTTCTTAAGGAAGATAGGGGGCCTAAAAACACAAAGGATAACTGCTCCCTCAATAAAATAAGTAATTATAGGTTATAAGAGTAGAAAGGACATTTTATTTTGGTCACAAAGCATTTTACCAATACACAAATTCAGAGGGTTACCAAGGACTTCACATGAGTGCCTTCTAATTCCTTTGTTGCCATTTGAAAAAGATTGGCATTTAAACAATTGCAGATATGAAAAACCATCTTCTAGCTTTCTCTCTCCCCATCTCTCTTTACTCCTCTCCCTCTTCTCCTCTGTTCCCCTTCTCTCTCTTACAAACACTCATATCTAAAGTGGAACATGCATTACACATAGGAAATTCTTCTTTCCTTAATAACTAATTTTTACATCCTTGAGCAAAATCTATTATTTTCATTTAAAAAACAAATATATTAGTATTTTAATGTGATTTGATGCTTTCTCCTGTAAATAGAAACTTTTCTTTAATTAATTTTTATTAGAGCTACTTAGAAGGGAAAAGTGATAAATTACTCTGCATCCAGTGGCAGGTGTTCATATACTATTTTGGGGCCTTGTTATATGATGTGTTTTTAAGTTATTATTTTAATTCAGTTAAGTTTTATTTACTCCTTATCACAGCATCTACAATCTAACTTTTTTTGGCTTATATTGTTTTTGTGTATATGCATAAAGGTGACGAGAAATGTTAAAAATGTAAGAAGAAATACATCTGAGTTATGCTTCATGTGCCTCTTATTGAATTTTTTCTTTATGGGTATTTTATTTATTACATGCATTTTATATAATTGTGTTATAAGTGTTATAATATTTAATTGTAAAAAATTATGGAATTTAGTCCATGAATGAAGATGAGGAAAACTAGAAACACAGCTATATTGCAATTTCTAGATAAATTTTTAAAAAACTCACACTTTCTGGAAAAATATAATTAATAGTAAAGTAACATTACCAAATTTTATTGATGCAAATGCTCTCATAACCATGTTGTTAAAAACTACAAAATATGATAGTGTTTATAATGGATGCTTTATGACTTTAAGTAACATTATTTACAGAAATGCGTACCTTAAACCATTCCCAACATCTGAGTGATTTAATGAAACTGTGAAATTAGTATTTAGGTCAACATAATTTCTAAGACTTTTCTATTCAACAAAAAGAAAAGAAAGGTGAGGGATGGGATATAAACAAATATAGCCCAAGGAAAATAAAATAAGGTAGATGAGACATGAAGCCAGTAAGAGAAGACGGATGTAGGATGTAGCAGAATGATGCCAAGACAGTGAGTGAAAGATGTATCAGAAGAGCTTATAGAGATGCCCAAAACAGATGAGTGACTTGATGTACCAATGGAGAATTGGCTAAAGAGGATTGTCATTCAGGACTCATAATTTCTTAGCATTTCTAGGTAAAAAGTGGGGAACGTGCAAGGAAAAAGTATGTATATATTCAGTGAGTGGAAAGTCTTACGTACTATTCTTACTTGAAAAAAGATATCCATCTTCATCTCCTGATAGATACATTTCCATAATGTATTTGAAGGTCTATTTGTAATGGTGTCATTTGTAATTTTATTTTCATACATAATAAACATTACTTCCCCTCTCCGTCAGATAACTGGGGAAGAGTATAAGTCCTGACTTTTAGGATATTTTAATTTGAAAAGCTTCATACACTATTCCAAAAACACATAAAAATGGACTGTTTCCAATTTGATAATTTTCAAAGACTTTAACATATTGGCATTAAGTGGCATTTTTATTTGGCTCAGAGCACATTTCATTAATGTCTATTGAAGAAAAGTGAGTAAGTAAAATACATACATGGTTGGTTTTTTTGACAGTACTAAAAGTCACAAGAACTCTATCAGTGTCTTATAGTAACTATTTTATTTGATAATTATCAAGATATTCAAAGATGTCTTTCCAGAAAGAAGTTGGAAAATAATACTCTCCTCAGGCACTAGAGAATAGTAAGACTAAAACTCTTTGACTATTCATTGGTTTATTAAATGAGACAAGTTTTAGATCATTTCAATTCCAAAGGGCTATACAATATTTTTCCTTGATGCTCTTTTTAGAAACTAATTGCAGAGAAATTATTTTGAGGATTATTAAGAAAATGATGATAAAAAGACCCAAAACAAATGGGAAAAGATGTTATCTTGTCTTGGATCTTTGTTTTTGCAGATAAAGAGCTGTGATCATTTTTTTATTTCTTGTATAAGAGAAGTTGGAGTTTTTCATATGAGAGAGAGAGGGGGCAAATTCAGAAAGCAAATTCTAAAATCTCACTCTTAAATAGTGGATTGTCCTTACTAAATTCTTCAAAGTTTAATGTAGTAGTAAAATATTAAATTAAAAATTGTTATTCAGTGCAAAATCAGCCCACACATTTTAGTGTTATCTCTTTTAATCTTTTTATCTCATTGTCATTAGGGGGAGGGGAAAATCTGTAATACTTTCAACAATAAAGATAAATTAAAAAATAAAAATGTCTAAAAGTAAAAAAAAAGTACCATTGTTAGATTTCATGATCGGCATTTAATTTCATTTGAGGAACAACTGATTAAATGTTACTTGGTCATTTACATATAGTTAAATGGATGCTTGAAGTAACAAGAATGTATGATTAAGAAAACATTTTAACTCATTTGGAGACATGATTCCACATATATTCAAATGAATAAAATTCAGTTTTTTAAATTAAAGTTTTAAGTGGTTTAATTGTAGTTTATTGTTATTTTGACTGTGTTAACGGAACATAAATGGGCTTCCACGATAGAAAAACTTTATGTGAATTATCAAGACTTTTACAACAATTTAAAACTACTTTCAAATACTAGAAATACAATTATTGTAAGCACTCAATGAGTTTGGCTTTGCATTCACACTTGATAAATATATTTCACAATCCACACAGAATAACATAATTTACTTTGAAAATTGTTTTTATTCATAGTGAAGTTAAGCAAAATCAAAATTTAAAGAACTTACATCACTTATCTTGGCTAATATTTTGTATGACTTATATTTTTATTTTCAGAAATGATAAAAAGATCTCAAAAATTAATCTAGGATATAAATACAGACTTTTTATTTCATAGAGTAATGAGGGGTAGTGATATTGTCTACTAAAAGCAGTCACATAGTCAACAATGTTGTGTCTTTTATTAGAAGGGTTATGTCAGGATTATAATTAAAACAATTTAGTCATATACCAGTGCATAGAACTTCCACATGTACATCTATTTTAAATGTACACTTCTGAATAATCAACATTTTTGTATTTATCTAAATATTTTATCTGGATTTTATATTTGTCCTAATGCTCATTTATTAGGTGGTGGATATTACATTAAAGAAATGATGCATGACATGATGGAGAATATCCTTGGATATTTATGTATGATATTACCCTCCATGTATGCCAATAAAAAATTAGGAAGTGATAGTCTTCAGACATTAATGTTTTATATGGTTTCACACAGGAAATCCCTAATACCTGCAGAAAACATCAAGTCTGAATTATTTGATGCTTGCCTAATCCCTAGATGTTTTAAAAGTGCTTCTAACAGGCAAATATAATTGTGAGAAACCCTAATCATAATATATTATATTTCAGTTGGCAATCTAGATCTCCAGTGGCACTTTATGTGGTGCATTTAAAGATACAAGTGATGTAGGTTTATCCACTCTATATATTTCAAATATGTATAAAAACTGTCCTAATTGACCCAAATTGTAAATACTCTGTTTTCAAAGAAAGGACATCAAACCTTTCCCCAAAAGAAAAACAATTCAGCATTAATGATATTCTTGTTGCATATTCAAAAGGTCTTTGGTAGCATTTTTCCCTTCTTTTCTTCCCTTTCACCATCTCAACCTGCAAAACTCTTCACTGTCACTTCAGATCACACAATTCTAAAAAGATAAAACAACATTTAAACACATTTGCTTTGGAAGGGAAATTGAGCATTTGCACCCAATAAGCCTGATTGTGGAACTGCATGCAAATTGTGTTTTGATTTATCTCTTTTACACTTTTTTCCATTTGAATTGATCTTGCATTAATTTCACCAAGCGGCTCTGTGAGGCTGCAGATGTTGCCCTGTGTTTAATAAATCAATGAGACAGATCTGAATGAATCACTTCAGATGGATTCTCTGCTCGGTTTGATGTCTAGATGTTATTCTTAGCTTGTTATCATGACAGATGCATTAATGTTCCCATACACTGCCAGCAATGTCAAAGAGATTGAAGCTTTTAAAGTGGCGGCATCCCTTTTTCCATTTTCTGCTAGAACAAGAAATCAGAGAAAAATATCAAACCCATCATAAGTTTATTCATGGGCAAGACTCTTAATTTTCATGCTATATTAACTATTCTAAAATGGTGAAAATCAATATAGCAAAACCTAAATATAGTGTAGTGCTTCACAGTGTCTACACATTAATATTTAATCATAGTAGTAAAAAAATGAGAATAAGTAATATATGATTGGGACACATTGAAAGTATCACTATAAATAGAGTAATGCTGCATCCAAATTGATTATAGAAGGGTGTTAGTTTTTAAATCCTTACTAATAAACTTCTTGTTGGCTTAATGCAGCTGCAATATACTCTTACTAAGGGATTTAGAACTCCTAAGGATTTAATATTTCTTTTTAGCAGGTAAGGGACAGCCTGTCCATTGTGTAGTCATCATTTCCTCACTTTATAATGCTGAAAATCTTGGAAAAGTTTATTTTATTTTAGTATATTTCAGTTGTTTATATTTTGGGTAATTATTGGTGAATCAAAAATAATTTAGTAACAATGAATGCTGCTTTTATAGTTAAATTTCTTAGACTATAGAAAAACATATACACACCAGAAGGAACTTTGTGATAACTAGTGAAATCAATTAACTACCTGCATAAGTACCATACTTCATTTCACCCTTGATTTCAGTATGTTGGTTTTAGAGCCGAAAAGATTCTGTCAATTGTGAAATATTTTGAATTTAATGTTGTAGGTATTATATTTTTTTAGTTAAACTCTGATATTAGAAAATACAAATTTTAAAAAGGAGATTCAATTTTTCTCTTGTTCAACTTTCTGAGGGATATATTTTTTTTAAAAGTATCAGTTTTTAGAGGTAGGCCTTTACAGTATTTTTTCATCATGATTTTATTGTTACCTTTATTGGAATAGGAAAACAGGAAACACTGTTAACGGATACTGTTGAGGTCTCAAATTCTTCAGGAAATTTTTAATCTCTAGTGTTAGGCTAATCTTGGAAGCTTAGGGTACATGCTATGATCTACAGTATAGTTTAAAGGGAAGTTTATAGTGAAGTTCAATAAAGTTATGGAGGAGTAAAATTTTTTTTTCACATTTTGCTTAAAATATGGGCTATCTTGCCACAGCCTTCTTTACAGCTAAATTTATACATTACAATTGGTGAAATTATTATACTGAGAATGTGAATATAAAGTGTAATCCACATTTTTATGCAAAATTGAATTTAATATACCTAAAGAACAAATCAATATATTTATCACTACCTAAAATGATATCATTAAAAGAGAACCAAATTTGTTACATAAATCAAAACCTCAGACTGTAGTAATAATTTATAAGGATAAATTTTTAACTTCTAATATTCTAATTTATATTCCAATATTATGACTAAGCAGATTTAATAAAACAAGCCTACTACCATAAAATGATACTCAGTTATTTAGATTGATACTACTAGATATCAGCATTAACCCTGGTGACAGTCAACTTTTGATTATCATTCAAACAGTAAATGCATATTTATCCAAAATGTGTTGGTTAGGAAAGGGTTTTCCTCCCTTTATCTATAGCCTGTGAATAGAAACACAAATACTTAAGTTTAATTATTTACTATTTTCCTGGATAATATCAAGACCCATCCAACTGCACCATAAATTTGCATGAATTATTATCCCCACCCATTTAAAGGACTAACTTAGGTTTTGATTGTAATTAACTTTGAAAAGTAAAATTAACTTTCATCTCGGACCCCTGAGGTTGAAACTACTCAAATGTATGTACTATTTTGATCCATTACAATTATTTAGTTTATTAGAACAAATTGTGGTGAAAACTTTGTAATTACACTACTGGAAAAATATATAGTACAGGAAAGTTTAAAAAATAATGAACCACGGTATTTTTATTGCTATATAACCTTTTCATTTTTAAACAAGTTGACTCTTTAATCATGTGTAATGTAGTGTGTATATTAAGGTATAAAACATTCAATCGCAAGTGTGTCCAATAATCTTGTCAGGTTGCTGGCAAGTGCTAGCTGGTAACAGCATTTAGGCTACATTTAGCCTATCTTCTATTTATGTGATGGGTTAAAAAGAAAAAAGTAATATTGATCTGTCTCCGGATTAAAGTTTGAAATGGGCAACAGCCTGAACACAAAAGGTTTTTTTTTTATGATTTCTCAGCTTGCCATTGATCTCCTAGTTTTATTGCATTCATTATTTATTAAAAGAATTTGCAAGCTAAACATAACGTTAAGCTAGTTTGCACACAGGGACCGCACTTAGGAAATTGAATGGAAATTGCATTAGAGATGAACATCTGTGCTATTTTTCCACTCATGTGTTTATGGGTTTGTATAAAAGGTGTATTGGATTAACAGTTATAACGATTATAGCTTACAGCAATATGTTAGATTCTGAGCTTTCAGTTATTTGGAAGAAGTCTGTCTCTCATTTGTGTCTCTAAAAAGTATTATAATATCATCACAAGCAATATTTATATAAAATAATTTTACCATTATATTTTTAATTCATTATCTCCATTATGTATCACATGTGAGATACCATGCTGTATTGAAGTAAAACATTAACAAAAACATAGTTATATAAGATCATACTGTCTCTAATGGCTTTGGTACTAAGGTACATAGGTGCAATTTACTCAGTACCTATTTTAAGAATGTTAAGTTTAATGCCATATTAAGGTACACCAAATTCACAGAAATGATATGAAAACTTTAATATGACCATAAAAAGTTATTAGATATGTATGTTAGGCCTTGATCCTTCTGAAAAGATAATGAACATACAGACACTAAAGATTTGCTCTAATAATACTATAGGCAGTAGGTTGGGAAGCTGTATGATATGGTTCTGCTCTTGAATTCAATCCAAAAAAGTTTAATTACAAAGACTCAAAAGGACCTCACCAAAAACAGTTCTTACAAAGGATGTAAGTTATACCCCCATGAGTGTCTTCTTTGCAGTATTGTCTTTAATCTGTATATATTTGGAGAACTCAACTGATTCACTTAGTTATTGAAATTTACATAAAATAAAAACCTCTTTACAATAATTTTTATCTCATGATTAGATTTGTTGATAGTGTGTGTGTGTGTGTGTGTGTGTGTGTGTGTGTGTGTGTGTGTTTGTAGAGTGTGTACTATGTGATGCCAGGTGTTGTGAATAGAGATTACATTCTAGAACCATGCTGACTTTAGCTTATTGTATATAAACCATATATCTCCCCTATAATATTTGTTAAATTGTGAAATCTTTGAGATCACAATTTTTGGCATATTCATTTTTGAATAAACTTTACATTTCCTTTCTCATATCTGCTTCATGTGTTATATCAGTAAATACCGGATTTTTTTGTGTGTGTCTTTAGAATTATACCAGAAAAGTTCAACTAAAAAAGGTCAGAGGCCGTGTGGCTCAATTGGTTGGGTGTCATCTTGTGCACCGAAAGGTTGCCAGTTCAGTTCCTGGTTGCAAGCTCCATCACAGGTTGCAAGGTTGCAAGCTCCATCACCTGTAGGGGGCATGCAAGCAGCAGCTAATCAATGTTTGGCTCTCATATTGATGTTTCTCTCTCCCTCTCCATTCCTCCCTCTCTCAAAATCAGTAAAAAAAATCTTTTAAAAAGTTAGTTATTGAGATATAAAGTATTTTAGTTTTATAAATGTAGGGAATTACTCATGTCATAAATAAAATACACATTAAGAAGATATTGGTAAGTAAAACAGGTATTTCCACTTCAGGATAGCGGTAGTTAATTGATTTCAATATCTTTTCTGTGACATATATTTGTTGCAAGGGATATGAGTCCTCAAAAATTTATAAAATTAGTCATTCTATAATACATAGTAAAATGTGCAACTATGGATTTAAAAAGTGTGTTTTTTTTCCATGAAAATGTTGCTTTCATTCGTGTTAGAGTTTTAAATAGGTCCTCAAGCTTAGAGTTTGATTTGCTTTGCGTGTAGTCCTATATAATATTGTATGGCAAAAATTAAAACAGACGTGAGGAAGAATTGCTTGTTTTTATTTGTTCAGAATACATTGACCCTTACATGTATTATATTTAAACCTTAAATAACTTTGGAAAACAAGATTCTTTGCAGACATGTATAATTAAATGGTTAATGTTAATGTTAAGCTTGCTGCTTTGAAAATAGCCTGTAATCTGTTAAACTTCTAAATTTATTTTGTGAAAAGATTTATGGGTACCCTCTAGGTATTTATTTGACGAAGAAAAAAGAGAACTTTATTCATAGAAAAAAATTACTGAATAGTACACTTCATACATAGCACATAAGTTTCAGGTCTCATTTTATGATCCAAGTAGGATATTCAGCTTGAATACTACACACACACTCACACACACACACACACACACGTATCTGTCACTTCATTTCAACAAATCTATCTATATCTATATCTATATCTATATCTATATCTATCTATCTAATCATCTATATCTATATCTATATCAGCCTAAGTGACTGAATGACTGGTTGACTGGTTGCTATGATGCACACTGACCACAGGGGGCAGACGCTCAATGCAGGAACTGCTCCTGGTAGTCAGTGTGCTCCCACAGCCAACCTCCTGCGGTCCCTGCCCCCGGCTGGCCGAACCTCCCATGGTCTTTCCCCCCGGCTGGTCCCATTGGCCCCGATTGGGGTGGCCAGCCAACCTCCTGCAGCTCCGGCCCCTGGCTGGCCAACCTCCCGTGGCTCTGATGTCCCCTGATC
Source organism: Myotis daubentonii (assembly GCF_963259705.1). Taxonomy (NCBI): domain Eukaryota; kingdom Metazoa; phylum Chordata; class Mammalia; order Chiroptera; family Vespertilionidae; genus Myotis; species Myotis daubentonii. The sequence continues at coordinate 108,763,745 of NC_081861.1, forward strand.
ACTGGTCAGGCCGAGGGACCCCACTTGTGCATGAATTCATGCACCTGGCCTCTAGTCTATATACATAAAAGCCCAAGCGACCATTCGACTGTTCGACAATTCCACTGGTAGTTATGATGTGCACTGACCACCAGGGGGCAGATGCTCAAATCACAAGCATGGAAACGTGGAACAGACTGATGAATCTCAGAGGGAAAGGGGAAGCGGGGAGGGTGGGAAGAGATTAACCAAAGATCTTATATGCATACTAGAGGCCCAGTGTACTCCTTGCACCCATGGGGTCCCTTGGCCTGGCCTGTGGGGATTGGGCCTAAACCTGCAGTCTGACATCCCCTGAGGGAACCTGGATTGCGAGAGGTAGGCAGGCCAGGCCGAGGGACCTCACAGGTGCATCAATCTGTGCACTGGGCCTCTAGTATTTAATAAGTACCTACTATAAGCCTGTACAAGGGTAAAGTAGTGACCTTAATAACTATCCAAATTCTTATTTTTCTCATTCCAGGTTACCTAGGTAATTGTTAACATGGTTAACTCTCAGTTAATCTACATTAATGCAAAAAACAGCAAGTGATGTATACAGTTCAAAATCGTGGAAAATTAAAATAACATTAATTAGGCTTTGCAGTGCATTATAAAATGTTTACAGCATACTTACCTGTCTAAATTTATTTTGCTTATTCTACTATGAAATTGTGTTTACATTTTATGAGTATTCACTGGTGGGAAAGAGAGATAGCTAAGAAAAATGCTAAGGTTGAATTAAATCTGAAATTAAATGCTTCATGTAGAAAATATCTGAAGCGAACAAAGCATAAGCAGGCATAGAGCTTTTAAGATATAGTTAATAACAGTGTATTGGATGATGTTAGTTAGTGATTAACTAATGAGGATTTTGCTTAAATTTATTTTTATGTTGTCTATGAAAAGATGTATGTACTTAATGGATACAGTACTCATTAAAGCTGTTAGCAGATCAAAACCTGGCAAATTGCAAGATCCCAGTTGTTGACATCATTACACGTTCCTATGCTTAGGACCTCTAAATAGCCATCTTCCATAAGTTAAACATTTGTTGATACCAGAGGAATCGTGGCTTTTGGATTAAAACACATTGATGAGTATAGCAGTAGATGAGATTTTTGTGTAGTATTTCTACTCTATAATGGTAATATTTAATGGATTTTCAGCTTGCAGTTAAAAAATGGAACATTATATTCTTGAGCAAATCATGTACTGCAAGAGTGGCCATTTTGATGATGGGAACATGTACATTGTGAGCTCTGAAATGGGTAGTAACTGCTCAAGAGCTTAATTGATACTAGTACATTTGGTATAGCCACTTTCTTATATTTGCATTTGTCTTGGCTTGGTCCTTGTCATATTAGAAGATTGACAGGTTTTTGCTATTTTAAGGGCGTGTTCTTTTTCATGAGGTTGTATGATGTTTACATAATCCCCATTCTGTCAGAGTCTAAAGTTCTTTGCAGTTTAGTCCCATTGTCCCATTGATTTGAATTCTGCTCTTCTGCGTATCACTGTTTTTCAAGAGGGGTTTCAGTTCTTAAATGTATAGACAACCAAAGAAATACCTCTTTTAGATCTTTTTCTGTATTAGTGGGGAAAAATGTAATAGTATTTTTTCACATAGATTCATGTTCCATCAAAGAAGGGGCAGTGGAGCTCAATAATTTACTTTTCTGTCCAATTTGAAGGCTCTTTTAAAAAATTATTTTTTAAATATTTTTTACTGTTGACAGTATTTTTATTTTAAAGACAGAAGGACTATAATTTGGGTCATGTTAGCATTGATGTAGTTCCATTTGGGCACGGACAAAGGAATAAAGCTAAATAAGGGTGGAGAACACTTGAGAAAATAGTTCTCATGGAAATATTGAATGGACCAGAAACTAGCTGATAGATGAGAGGTAGACAGTATCCTATGGGCTGATGAAGGGCTTTCCACAGAGCTCTTGAATGAATTATTTCCTTTAATGGAATTTATTTTATTTTAGTGGTTAATTTAAGCAGATTAATTAACAGGAACAGAAAGCATAAAATTATTAGCTGTAAATAAAAACACATAAATGGCAAAATGTGGAAATGTTATGTCATTTGAGATGAGCTGGTAGCACTTGAAACTATAATAACACATTTGAATATGTATTGTCAGTAAAATAATACTTCTTTATTATAGTAGTAAATGTTAACTTCAATTTTCAAAATATTATATATGGTGTCACTTATATTTCTTCTGTAAATTTTCTTACTATTATTGGGCTGTTAGCCTGATTCTAGCTTGCCATAGCACATTTTTAAAACTCATGTTGAATATGAATTTTTTCAAAAAGGGTTGTATTTTGCCTTTGGCTATGTGTGTGAAGTTTTTATTGTATTCAATAATAACTAAGTTTGCATTTTATGGAGTGATTTGAACCACTGCCTTCAAGATTATTTAATGAACATTAAAATTTGAATTAAAGAACATCAAAGTGGCATTTTTGTCATTTTTGTATTTAATAAGTACAGTAAAGTTTAAATATTTCCTTCATGCCTACCACCTGAAAATATATCTGGAAATTTAAAATTACTAGCTAGGTGTAATAGTAAAAACTTTACATGTATATACTGCTTTATATTTATATAGTTCTTCCACATATATTAGCTAATTTAATCTGATACTTAGAAAGGTATGTTTTTTTTTTAAATAGAATGTTTTAATTTTGTTGTAAAATTTCTAAATTTTTATAAGCAGATGGCTGGCCACTTTACAACATGTTTCTTCTGGGGATCACTTAATCTCATTTAGATTTTTTTTTACTCATTGCTAAAGGAGCATCATCCATAATTATAATGAAACTTACAATGCTTCTAGAGAATAATAGTACCTTATGTTCATGCAGAAGTTCACGGGCTGAAAAGCTTATTCACACAGTATCTCATAGCAACTCTAGGAGGAGGTCACCCGCCCAGGAATTTTAAGGGAGAGAATTGAAAGGTAGGCAAATAAATGAATTGCTTCAGACCATACAATCTAGTACAGGCAAAACCAGTTCTTGAATATAAACCTTCTTGGGTACACTATGCTCTCTATGCTGTCTCTGAAGTAATAAGTCTTGATAACTAGATGGGCAAATAAGTTTAGTTAGTGGAATGTTCCAAGTATTCAGGAAGGTTTGGAAAACCTAGTGGTGGGAAATAGAGATAAACTAGTAGGAGAGATAAGCAATACACAGGAAGGAGCTTCTCTAGAATGTCTCCAAGATACATGCCCTGATAGAAAATATTGCTTTATAATGATGATGTTTTCAGAAATTTAGTAACTAAACTCCCTTGTTGGAGACTCAGTTCCATATGCATGTACAGATAGGTTTGGGGAATCAACAAGAACTTCACATCTTGAATGGAATAGTGAAAGAATAATAACTCAAGCAAGTGTATAGAGATGGCAATAGTTCATCAAAGGGTAATATTGAAAGAATTTATGAAACTGGGACCTATTTATTAAAAAATATGAATTATCTCTTCTGTCCAAAATACTATGCTAGGATATGTAGGTACCACCGAAGAGCTTTAAATCTCACTGTAGAGACAAGGCATGCACACATAAAAAAAATTACCAGTCATTCATTTATTCAGCAAATAGTTATTAGATGTCTACTCTATGTCAGGCACTCTTCTAGGTGCTTGAGATACATCTGTTAAAAATAAACAGACAAAGATTCCTGCTCTTGAAAAGGGAGTTATATTCCAGAGGATGGAGGAAGTGTGAATAGGGGAGGACAATAAACAATATATATAATAAAGAAGTTGACTATATTGTATAATAGAATGTGGTAAGTGCTATGGGGAAAAATAGAGTAAGTAGTCAAGGTAATTATATGGGGGAATTGCAGTTGGTTGCCATTTTAAATAGAATGGGTATTATAGGCCTTATTGAGAATGTGAGCTTTGTTTACAAACTTGAAAGGGAAGAGTCAGCCAAGCCAAATCTGGGGAAAGAGTGCCTCAGGCAGAGGAAATAATTTGACCAAAAGCCCTAAAGCAGGAGCATGCCTAGCAGGCATGTACAACATTGAGAAGTCTAGTATGAGTGAGGGAAGAATAATAGGAATGAGATCATAATGGTAATATTGGGGGGATTATAGGGCCTTCTGGGCCATTTTGAGGACTTTGAGTTTTAGATGAATGAAATGGGGAGTCATTTCAGTGTTTTGAACAAGGCTATAATAGGACTTGACTTAGGCTTTATTAAAATTGATTTTAGAGAGGGAGGAAGGGATATATCTATCTAATCTATCATCTATCTATATATCAACTGCTTCGCATATGCACTCCAACTGGGAATGGAACCTGAAACCTAGGTATGGGCCTCAACCAGGAATTAAACCCAAGACCTTCCAGGGAATGGGACAACACTCCAACCAACTGAGCCACACTGTCCAGAGCTTGACTTAGTTTTTTAAAGAATCGCTCTGGTTGCTAGTATAATAGCCTTCAAGTGGGGCAAGGGTAAAAGCAGTTAGGATGCTTGCTATTGTGGTAAACTCAGAGAGCAATGGAGGTGGTTTAGACCACACTAGTAGAGTAGAGGTGGTAAGAATTGGTCAGATTCGGAATATGTTTGATGATAAAACCAGTAGGACTTCCTGATGGATTCCAGCCGTGGGCAAACTACGGCCCGCGGGTTTGAAATGAATAAAACTATCGAAAAAAAAGACTGTACCCTTTTATGTAATGATGTTTACTTTGAATTTATATTAGTTTGCACAAACACTCCATCCATGCTTTTGTTCCGGCCCTCCGGTCCAGTTTAAGAACCCACTGTGGCCCTCGAGTCAAAAAGTTTGCCCACCCCTGGATTAGACACTACCTGTGAGAGAAAGAAAAGAGTAATGGACAAGTCCAAGTTTTTTAAATGAGCAACTGGGAGGATGAATTTTCCATCATTTGAGAAGGGGAAGGATGTAGGTGGAACAGGTTTGGGGAAAAAGTTTCGGAGTTCTGTTTTTTTTTTTAATATATTTTATTGATTTTTTACAGAGAGGAAGGGAGAGGGATAGAGAGTTAGAAACATCGATGAGAGAGAAACATCGATCAGCTGCCTCCTGCACACTCCCCACTGGGGATGTGCCTGCAACCAAGGTACATGCCCTTGACCAGAATCGAACCTGGGACCCTTCAGTCTGCAGGCCGACGCTCTATCCACTAAGTCAAACCGGTCAGGGCGGGAGTTCTGTTTTATATGTATTAGTTTTCAGGTATCTTTTACCAGTAGCCTTTTCATCAGAAATGTAGAGTAGTCATTGGATATACAAGTCAGGTGTTTAGGAGAGGCATCTGGACAGGATATAAAATTTTGGAGAGGGGTGACTGCAAATATATATAAGGAGAGTTTTAAGGACTGAGTCCTGGTTCACACCAACATAAAGAAATTAGGGAGAAGTGGAGGAATCAGCAAAATTCTGAGAAGGAATATTTAATCATGTAGGGGGAAAACCAAGAGAGAATGGTGTCCTGAAAGCTAAGCAAAGAACATGTATCAAAAAGAAGGGAGAGATCAACTGTATAAAATGCTGCGAATAAGCATAAAAACTGGGAATTAGCCATTGGATGTGGCAATTGAAGTCACTGGTGACCTTGATGAGAGCAGTTTTGGTGGAAGAATAGGAATGAAAAGTTTGAGTGGCATATATTTAAGAGAGGAAAGGAATTGGAGACAGTATATACATGACACTTTTGATGGTCTGGCTGCAAATGTAGCAAACAATGAAGTGGGAGGGAGTAGCTTGAGAGCAGGGGAAATGGATTATGAGGTTATTATACTTTATTAAGATGGAAGAAATAACAGAATGTGTTGTTTAAAATAATCCATTTTTTTTTCAAATTGATGTAGGAAAGAGAGAGAAGTATGGCTGAAGAGATATTCTTGAATAGGAGAGAATGGATAGGATCCAGTGCAACAAGTAGAGGCATCAGGTAGGAGTAAGTTAATAGATGGGAAACCTGAGTATGAAGGTGGAGATTCTGGTTGATCTGGTATCAGGACTCCATGGAAGTCCTCTTCTGGCTGTTTCAATTTTCCAGAAAAGTGGAAAATAAGTCATTAGATAAGAGTGAGGATTGGAAAACAGGTGGTGTAATTTTGAAGAGAAAGAGAAAATGTAAAATAGCCACCTAGATGAATAAAAGAGTAAACTAATTTTAAAAGTTTAGTATGATTGCCAGGTAACATTAAATACCCATTGGGTTTTATGATAATACATTCAAAATGATCAGTGTGGTTGTGTTTTTTTAATTCCATCATGTAGAGCTGCATTGGTACAGGTGCTAAGTAGTCAAATAATTGGGATTTAATGAGAATTATTATGAATATAAAAGACATAGGGGCAAGAGAGTTGAGGGTTTATGTAAAAAGTGATTACAATGAATGACAATGTGTTTTAAACTGGTAAGGAAAAAAAGGATATCAAAGATGTGAGAGACAGTGAAGGATGGTACTATCAATGAATTGAAGTTTCTAAGAAGAGGTCGAAAGGTTGTTGAAGTTGGAGAACTAGAAGGAGTAAACCAGAAGTAGTAGCGTTAGAGGGTAGGATGCACAAAATTAAGAGTATGGAAGAGTTGCAGTTATGGGTAATTATAAGGTTTAAGGTATGACCATGTGTGTGAGTGACTGAAATCAAAAGGACCAGATTTGTGGGGGAGAGGAGTTCAGGAAACTATAGAAAGGGTGTTGGTCTATCATCTATGTGTACATTGTGTTATATTATAAATCAGAAGACTCCTTAATCAATAAGCCAAATTAATTTGGAGTCTTTCATTATTACGCTAGTACTAGCGGGCTCAGAGCAGTGTGTCTCTGTCAAATTCTGGGCCCCAAATAGAGGAAGTCTTTCCTATTTATACTTTTTCCAGTCCTTTGTCTTCCAAATTTGGAATGAGACTTCTGGACCTTCTGAGAAAGAGGTCCTGTGTGCTGGGAAGGGGCCGTGAGACCACATCTCAAGGCCTGGCCTGCCGCCAACACTGACAACTCTGTCTGGGACATAGCTCATGGCCTATCAGGAATGGGAGTAGTCTTATTTTTCCCTATTATTTAAGCAAGCAAACATTTACAGAAGCCAGAATAGCAGGGTTAAAATTTTAAACAGCAGTTTTTACCCAAGATGGAGGTTACTATGCTTCAATTGCTTGTTGAAATTGCTAAGGATTAAGAGAGGAGTCCTTCTCTTACCCTTTGGGATAGAATGGAAGGACTTGGAGAGTAAGCCAGTCAGATTAAGACAAGTATCACATGATCTCACTCATATGTGGAATCTAATGAACAAAATCAGCTGGTGAACAGAATAGATCCAGATACACAGAAGCATGGAACAGACTGATGAATCTCAGAGAGAAGGTGGGGGGTGGGGGCAGGGAAAGATTAACCAAAGAATTTATATACATACTAGAGGCCTGATGTACAAAATTCCTGCAAGAGTAGGCCTTCCTTACCCTGGCTGCCAGCACTGGCTTCCCTCTGGCACCTGAGACTCAGGCTTCCCTTGCAGCCCCAGCTTTGTCCAGAAGGTTGTCCAGAAGGATGTCTGGTCTAATTAGCATATTACTCTTTCATTATTATAGACTAGAGGCCCGGTGCACAAAAATTTGTGCACTCGGGGGGGGGGAGGGGGGGTCCCTCAGCCTGGCCTGTGCCCTCTTGCAGTCTGGGACCCCTCGGGAGATAACGACCTGCTGGCTTAGGCCTGCTCCCGGGTGGCAGAGGGCAGGCCCAATCCCTAGGTGCAGCCCCTGGTCGGGCTCAGAGCAGGGACAATTGGGGAATTGGGGCACCGCCCCCTGTCATGCACAGAGCAGGGCGGATTGCGAGGTTGTGACGCCACCCTCAGTCACGCTCAGGGTAGGGCCAATTGGGGGATTGGGGCACCGTCCCCTGTCACACTCAAGGCAGGGTCGATGGGGAGGTTGCGGCGCCACCCCTTGTCACGCACAGATCAGGGCCAATCGGGGTTGGGGCGCTGTCCCCTGTCATGCACACAGCAGGGCCCATCAGGGGGGTTGGGGCTCCGCACCCTGTCATGCACAGAGCAGGGCCCATCAGGGGGTTGAGGAGCTCCCCCCTGTCACTCACAGAGTAGGGCGGATCAGCGGGTTGGGGCGCCGCCCTCTATCACCCACAGAGCAGGGCCAATCAGGGGGGTTGGGGCGCCGCCACTGTCACACACAGAGCAGGGCCGATCAGGGGGTTTGGGTGCTGCCCCCTGTCATGCTGATCCCAGTGCCGGGAGGCCTCGCAGCTCCGCTGATCCCGGTGCTGGGAGGCATATTACCCTTTTACTATATAGCATAGAGGCCTGGTGCAAGGGTGGGGGCCAGCTGGTTTGCCCTGAAGGGTGTCCTGCATCAGGGTGGGGGTCCCCACTGGGGTGCCTGGCCAGCCTGGGTGAGGGGATGAGGGCTGTTTGCAGCTGGTCACACACCCTTCAGGGTGGGGGTCCCCACTGGGGTGCCTGGCCAGTCTGGGTGAGGGGCTGAGGGCTGTTTTCAGGCTGGGGGTGACTGAAGCTCCCAACCGCTCCTTTTTTCCTTTTTTTTAAATTTTTTATTTTTTATTCTGGGCCAGCTTTAGCTTGAGGCTTGGCTCCAGCTCTTAGGCCTCCACTGCTGAAAGTAGGTTTCTGGCCTTTGCTTACAATGGTGCAATCCTACTGGCTGAAGCCTGGTGGTATTTGTTACAATGTTTCTTAAACTGCAGGCTCAGAGGCCTGCAGCCGCAGGTGGGGAACGTTGGCTTCCTCTGTCACTGAGGCAAGCAAGCCTCATGTTAGTTTCAAGCTGCCTGGCTAACGGCCACCATCTTGGCTGTCAGTTAATTTGCATATCTCGCTGATTAGCCAATGGGAAGGGTAGCGGTCGTATGCCAATTACCATGTTTCTCTTTTATTAGTGTAGATGTGCATAACCTATGGAAACAGGCAATAGTGTGGCAAAGGCCTGGGGTGGGGAGGGGCAGGTGCAGGGTTGATAGGGTCAATGGGGAAAATAAGGGGGCATCTATAATACTTTCAACAATAAAGATAAATTTAAAAAAAGAAAAAGGAAAAAGGAGGAGTCTTAATGCAGCCTATTTCAAATTTTGTAGTACATATTGTAATGCTATCAGTTTCAGTTGTTAAAAAAATGTTAACTTGCCCTAACCAGTTTGGCTCAGTGGATAGAGTGTTGGCCTGCGGACTGAAAGGTCCCAGGTTCAATTCTGGTCAAGAGTATGTACCTTGGTTGCAGGCACATCCATAGTAGGAGGTGGGCAGGAGGCAGCTGATAGATGTTTCTTTCTCATCAATGTTTCTAACTCTCTATCCCTCTCCCTTCCTCTCTGTAAAAAAAAAAAATCAATAAAATAAAATAAAAATAAAAAAGAACACCTCTTTTTTTTAAAATTTGTTTTATTGCTTAAAGTATTACAAAGAGTATTACATACTAGGGGCCCGGTGCACGGAATTCGTGCACTGGGTGTGTGTGTGTGTGTGGGGGGGGAGTGTCCCTCAGCCCAGCCTGCCCCCTCTCACATACTGGGAGCCCTCAGGCGATGACCCCCATCACCCTCCAATCGCAGGATCGGCCCCTTGCCCAGGCCTGATGCCTCTGGCCTAGGCGTCCAGCCCGGGCAGCGGGGACCTGCAGCTGCAGCGGCCCCACGATCGTGGGCTTCGCTTTAGGCCCAGGCAAGGGACCCCTAGCTCCTGGGACTGCAAGCTTCGACTGTGCCCAGCTCCCATCGCTGGCTCCACCCCTACTTCCTGCTATCACTGGCCAGGGCTGAAAAGGCGCCTGATTCTCCGATCATGGCTGGGGGGCAGGGCAAAGGCGGCCCCAGGGCCGCCTTTGCCCTGCCCCCCAGCTCTTAGCTCCCCCACTGGGTTTCCGATCACTGTCAGTGGCAGGGGGCTTCTTCCTGCTTTCCCTTTCGCCTCCCTGCATTGTGCCTACATATGCAAATTAACCACCATCTTGTTGGCAGTTAACTGCCAATCTTAGTTGGCAGTTAATTTGCATATAGCCCTGATTAGCCAATGAAAAGGGTAGCTCGTACGCCAATTACCATTTTTCTCTTTTATTAGTGTTGATGTCTCCTTTTTCTCGCCCCCCCCCCCCCCCTTGAGGGGAGGCCAGGGGAATGTCAAGAACACCTCTTTAAAAAAACAAAATGAAAAAAAACTTAATTTCTAAAGATTTTAAAGTTACTAGAATTAAGATCTCAGGGAAGTAAACTTGTCCAAAGGTATTGTTTAAAAAGTAATCCAGGGAGCACCCTTCTAGCTGCTAGATGGGATGCTGCCTGATTCATGAATTGCTTAATAAAGCCAATTAGAGCCGAAACCGGTTTGGCTCAGTGGATGGAGCGTCGGCCTGCGGACTGAAGGGTCCCGGGTTCGATTCCGGTCAAGGGCGTGTACCTGGGTTGCGGGCACATCCCCAGTGGGAGATGTGCAGGAGGCAGCTGATCGATGTTTCTCTCTCATCGATGTTTCTAGCTCTCTATCTCTCTCCCTTCCTCTCTGTAAAAAATCAATAAAATATATTTTTTAAAAAAAATAAAGCCAATTAGATAATCAATTAAAAAACACACATAATCTATTTATTACATTATGAAGGTTTGAAAATTTACTCTAACAATCCCTGTTTTGCCATAGGCATGCTGTGCTTCTGTTAAGCTCTTTTGAAGTATATGATGAAAAATAACTTTTTCTAAATAATTGGAATAATGTTTGGTTTATTTAATCTATTATTAACATTATTTTACAATAGATGATGTGCTTCATTTTATTATGAACTGATCTTATACCAGGAACATTATCTGTCTCAGGATGTGCGTTTGTTGATCTTATCAATACATAATATATCCATGAAGAATAAACTAATTTCCTATTTTCGTGTCAACACATTGGTATTTTATAGACAGAGTACTGCAGATATGCTAGGCACAGTGCAGAACTAAGAAATAGTCACAGTTTTTACCTATAGGTGGTTCATAATGCATTCCAAGTGGGAGAAACCCAATCGATATATATATTTTAACACCTGCTTTTCTGATTCATGCATTATTAACCTCGCATGGCAGCTACTTAAACAACTCCTGCTGTAGTCATCACATCTCATAGCTACTCTTTGACTACTCTTGGGATTTCTGTGACCTTGGAGGTTTGGTGATGAAGAAATAGTTAAAGCTTTAAATAGGTTCTCAGGTGAAATCATTGCAGAGCAAAGCTAAGAAGCTGGTGGTTTCGATCTTAAGTCCTTGCTAATTACCTAAGAAATGAAGTTTTTCTGTTAGGTGTTGCCCAGCCATTCACCTGACATCTTAGTAAAATGGTTGGAAAGAAGGATTTGGTCAACATTTGCAAACAACCATTAGGTTCTATCACTTATTAAAAATGAGTTTTAATTTCTGCAGCTGGAGCATAGCAACGGAATCCAAATGTAGCAACATCTGCTATTAAGACCCTTTATTTAGATTGGGAAAAGTCAGTTGCATTGTTAAAATTTTATTTTAGCTCTGCTGGGTTTGTTGTAAAAAATCTTGTTTTTCTTCTTTATATAGCACTGAAAAGAGACATATGCATACACCAGACACTGGGTTATCTCAAACAGGCTATGCTGTCCACTGTCCAAAGTGTTGTAGAAAGACTATTTCAGGCACTATAACCCTAGTATCTATTACACAGTATTTATTTGATGAGATTAGAACTTCAAATGAAGTTTTTATTCAAGCAGGAATCATCAGCAAGTTTGTTAAAACTGAATGGAAGTGTACTGATGTAATGTAAACTGCATGGAAAACATATCAGAAAATGATGAGAATTCTTCGCTGGAAGAATTTCCTCTACTAAAATCTTGTTGAAAACAAGTTTCATTTCTAAAGATATAGCTAATTTTTTACATCCTCAGTGAGTACTTACCTCATCACCTGCAGTGACCTCTTGATTCTCTGAACATTTATCTACAGATAACATTTCTCTTTCATCTTCCTCTTCTTTTTCTTCTCTTGTTCCTCCGCCTCCTCCTTTTTTTTCTTCTCCTTCTCCTCTTTCTTCTTCTCCTGCCCTCTTCCATTTTATTTTTTATAAATGTTAAGTTTTAAATTATCACACCCCAAACTAGCTTGTGAATTAACTTTAGGAACATTCTGATGTATTGTTTTATCACTCATAGTACCAACTATAGTATTTGAAGGCAAGTACTCAAAATGTTTTCAGTTTGTTGGTTTGACAGTGTAAGCATGAATTATTACAATTCAATGTATTTACTTTGCAAATGTTCATATTTTAAGGAAATTTATTTCAATACATAATTGGTGTATTGTTCTGTTTTGATTGACAGCTCTTCTTGAACAACAGAATCCTAGAGAATTACTATTCTGTCTCAGAAAGCTACATTTGTCCTGAGTCCAAAGCTTTTTAGACCATTTAAGCCTCATCTTTTTTCATCTGAAAATGGGAATGATATTAGTTACATAACTCATGGGCTTGTTAAAGAAGATTGAGATCATGTACATAATGAGTTTAGCACATAATAGGAACTCAGTAAATGTTAGCTCTTATCACTCCTAAAAGTGGTATCACACTAACATGTGTGAACACACATGTATGCATACATTCGGAACATAAGAGAACAAATCTAAAAACAAAATAATCCGGTTTTTGAAATTTTTTATAATCAGTTTTAGATTAACTGGTTGATTATAAGCGACACTATGCACTTTTCTAGGAAATTCCTATACATTGATTTTCTAGGTTGATAAGGCAGCTGGTAGGCCATTTATTACTAGTTCTATTTTGGTGGAAAATTCAGCATTGTGTGTCAGTTAGAGTTTGTGACACATGTGCCCTCCCAAGGCTTAATGAGTTGTCTGCAGATGGGTTGTTATTTATTACAGTCATGTAGAATAAAATTGATTGTCTTCTAAAATTAATTTTTCATTTGCCTCCAGCCTTGCTTTAATAGAGGACACACAGTTGCCTGTTTGCAGAAATACTGTTTAATCACATTAATATTTCAGCCCCCCAGGCTGAAGAAGATAATTGTGCAAACGAACAACAAAATCTGTATCTTTAACTTCATTTTATGATTATATTATGCAAATGACTTATCTCCTGCCCTTCCAAGCACTAATCATCTAATTAGGAATGATGTGTTAAAGGGATGGTTTTGAATCAGGAGAGAGACAAATGCAGGAAGCAGAAAATGGGAACTGACAATGAAACCACTGAAGGTATAATAATGTTTACTAGATGCACCTATGTATTTGCTACAAAAAGAGATAGGATGGCTCATATGTACTATCTATAGACCTAACATGTGTCATATTTTGGCAAGAAATATAATTTCTTATCTTTGAGGATATATTTTTCTTTTATTTTTTTTAGTTACATTAAACATTTTTTTAATTAAATGTATTGAGATGACACTGGTTCACAAAACCATACAGGTTTCAAGTGTAAAACTCAACAAAACATCATCTGCACACTGCACTGTGTACCCTTTGCCCAAAACAAGATCTCTTTCCATCTCTATTTCCCCGTTTGACCTCTTCCACATGCCCAACCCCCCTTTACCTCTGGCTATGAACACACTGTTGGTTTTTTTTTTGCTTAATCCTATCACCTTCTTTCATCCAGCTCCCAAACCCCTTTCCCTTCAAACAGCTGTCAGTCTGTTCCATTTATCCATACCTCTGTTTCTGTTTTGTTTTTTTTCAGTTTATTTTGTTTATTAGATTCCACATATAAGTGAAATCACTTGGTATTTGTCTTTCTCTGACTGTCTTATTTCACTTAGCATAATAATCTCCAGGTCCATCCGAGTTATTGCAAAAGGTAAGATTTCCTTTTTTTAACGGCCAAGTTGTGTTCCATTGTGTAAATGTACCATAGCTTTTTTATCCACTTATCTACTGATGGGCATTTAGGCTATTTCCAAATCATGGTCATTGTAAATAAAGCTGCAATGAACAGAGGGGTGCATGCATTCTTTTTGAATTAGTGTTTTAGATTTCTTCAGATATATTCCCAGAAGTGGAATCCCTGGGTCCTAAGACAGTACCATTTTCATTTTTTGAGGAAACACCATACAGTTTTCCACAGTGGTTGCAACAATCTGCATTCCCACCAATAGTGCACAAGGGTTCATTCATTTTCATTCCTCTCCATATCTTCACCAGCACTTGTTCTTTGTTAATTTATTGACAGTAATTCTGACAGGTGTGAGGTGATATCACATTGTGGTTTCAATTTGCATTTCTCTGTTATTATTAAGGATTATGTGGAATATCTTTTCACATGTCTATTGGCCATCTGTATGTCCTCTTTGGAGAAGTATCTGTTCAGGTCCTTTGCCCATATTTTTAATTGGGTTGTTTGTCTTCTTGATGTTGAGTAGTATAAATTCTTTATATATTTTGGAAATTAACCATTTATCAGCTGTATCATGGCAAACATGTTCTCACATTTAGTGGGTTCCCTTTTTATTTTGTTAACAGTTTCTTTTGCTATGCAAAAGCTTTTTTAGTTTGATGTAGTCCCATTGTTTATTTTTTTTCTTTGTTTCCCTTGCCCAAGGAGATATATCGGCAAAAATATTGCTATGAGAAATGTCTGAAATTTTACTACCTATGTTTTCATCTAGGATTTACATAGTTTCACAAATTATATTTAAATCTTTAATATATTTTGAGTTTATTCTTTTGTATGGTGTAAGTTGGTGGTTTAGTTTAATGTTCTACATGTGTCTGTTCAGTTTTCCCAGCACCATTTATTGAAGAGACTGTCTTTACTCCATTGTATGGTCTTGTTTCCTTTGTCAAATATTAATTGACTATAAAGACATGGGTCTATTTCTGTGCTCTCTTTTCTGTTCCATTGATCAATATGGCTGTTATTGTACCAATACCATGCTATTTTGATTACTATGGCCTTGTTTGGTATCAGGTAGTATAATACTTCTAACTTTGTTTTTCTTTCTCAAGATTGCCGAGGCTCTTTGGGGTCCTTTTTGGTTCCATATAAATTTTTGGAATATTTGTTCTTGATCTGTGAGGTATGCCATTGGTATTTTAGTAGGAATTGTGCTGAATCTGTACATTGCTTTGGGTGGTATGGACATTTTAATTATGCTATTTTTTCCTATCCATGAACATGATATATGTTCCCACTTATTTGTATCTTTCTCACTTTCTTTCTTCAGTATCTTATAATTTTCCAAGTACAGTTTTTTCTTTTATCTCCTTGGTTAAATTTATTTCTAGGGCCGAAACCGGTTTGGCTCAGTGGATAGAGCGTCGGCTTGCGGACTGAAAGGTCCCAGGTTCGATTCTGGTCAAGGGCATGTACCTGGGTTGTGGGCACATCCCCAGTGGGGAGTGTGCAGGAGGCAGCTGATCGATGTTTCTCTCTCATCGATGTTTCTAACTCTCTATCTCTCTCCCTTCCTCTCTGTAAAAAAAAAAAAAAAAAAAAAAAAATTGTTTCTAGGTACCTTATTTCTTTAGATTAACTTCAAGTTCTTAGTAAGGCAATTGTTAAGTTTCCTGTATTCTTTTTTTTTTCAACAACATTGATTTGAGATTTATATACCTCATGAGTGATCACCATGATAAGTCTAGTAAACATCTGGCATCATACATAATTGTTATAATATTATTGACTATATTACTTATGTTGTACTTTACATCTCTGTGACTAGTTTCATAAATGAAAATTTGTAATTTTTAAATTGAATTTATTGAACTGACATTGGTTAATCAAATTATACAGGTTTCAGGTATATCCTATCTAATAAAAGAGAAAAATGGTAATTGGCGTACGACGATACCCTTTTCATTGGCTAATCAGGGCTATATGCAAATTAACTGCCAACTATGATTGGCAGTTAACTGCCAACAAGATGGCGGTTAATTTGCATATGTAGGCACAATGCAGGGAGGCGAAAGGGAAAGCAGGAAGAAGCCCCCTGCCACTGACAGTGATCGGAAACCCAGGGGGGAGCTAAGAGCTGGGGGGCAGGGCAAAGGCGGCCCCGGGGACGCCTTTGCCCTGCCCCCCAGCCATGATCGGAGAATCAGGCGCCTTTGCCGCCCTGGCCAGTGATAGCAGGAAGTAGGGGTGGAGCCAGCGATGGGAGCTGAGCACGGTTGAAGCTGGCAGTCCCGGGAGCTAGGGGTCCCTTGCCTGGGCCTAAAGCAGAGCCCATGATCGCCGCGGGGCCGCTGCAGCTGCGGGTCCCCGCTGCCCGGGCCGGACGCCTCAGCCAGAGGCTTCCTGCAGGGGCAGGGGTGGAGACTGCAACCGCGGGGAGCTGGGGGTCCCCTGCCCAGGCCTGACACCTCTGCCAGAGGCCTCAGGCCTGGTGAAGGGGCCGATCCGATTATTGGTGATCGGAGGGTGATGAGGGTCAACTCCTCTGGCCGAGGCATCAGGCCTGGGTGAGGGGTGGTGCCGGGGATTGGGGAGATATGATGGTCCCCTTGCCCAGGCCTGAAGCCTGGGTCAGAGGCGTCAGGCTTGGGCGGGGGGTGGAGCAAGCAATCAGAGGGAGATGGAGGTCCCCTGCCCAGGCATGATTCCTGGGCCAGAGGCCTCAGGCCTGGGCGGGGGGCCAGAGCCAGTGATCGGGGGGAGATGGGGGTCCCCTGTCCAAGCCTGACACCTCTGGCGGAGGCGTCCGGCCTGGGCAAGGGGCCGATCAGGCGATCAGAGGGTGATGGGGGTCTATGCCTCTGGCGGAGGCGTCAGGCCTGGGCAAGGGGCCGATCAGGCGATCAGAGGGTGATGGGGGTCTACGCCTCTGGCGGAGGCGTCAGGCCTGGGCAAGGGGCCGATCAGGCGATCGGAGGGTGATGGGGGTCTACGCCTCTGGCGGAGGCATCAGGCCTGGGCAAGGGGCCGATCCTGCGATTGGAGGGTGATGGGGGTCAACGCCTGAGGGCTCCCAGTATGTGAGAGGGGGCAGGCTGGGCTGAGGGACACGCCCCCCCCCCACACACACCCAGTGCACGAATTTCGTGCACCGGGCCCCTAGTAATTCTATAATACATCATCTACATATTGTATTGTGTGTTTACCATCCCAAGTCAAGTCTCCATCCATCACCATTTATCCAACTCTGACTTTCTTCTACCTCCCTCCAACCCCCCTTAACCTCTGACAATAATTTTTGAACACTAAAGGGACCTAGGGTTTTTGTTTTTTTTTTATCTCACCCAATGAAGGAATTGGCTTCCTCTTAATCCATGGAAGATGATCCATAGCAAAGGAGTAGGGCTGTACCTTGATCATGAATATACATTAGGTTTTCCAGACTATCTTTTTACCAAAGCAGTCCCCTCTTCTCTAAAAAAAATTAAAGTCAGGACATGATAACCCAGAAAAAATCTAGTCCTCCTACTGGGAAACTCCAGTTTAAATTTTTTAAATAAATCTTTATTGTTCAGATTATTACAGTTGTTCCTCTTTCCACCCCTCCATAGCTCCCCTTCAACCGGTTTCCATCCCACCCCCTGCCCTTACCCCACACCCATTGTCCTCATCCATAGGTGTAAGATTTTTGTCCAATCTCTTCCTGTACCCCCACACCCCCATAACCCCGAGAATTGTCAGTCCACTCCCTTTCTATGCCCCTGATTCCATTATATTCACCAGTTTATTCTGTTTTTCAGAATTTTTAATCACTTGATTTTTAGATTCACTTGTTGATAGATATGTATTTGTTGTCACTTTGTTGTTTATAATTTTTATCTTTACCTTTTTCTTCCTCTTCTTAGAGAAAACCCTTCAACATTTCATATATTACTGGTTTGATGGTGATGAACTCCTTTAGCTTTTTCTTATCTGTGAAGCTCTTTATCTGACCTTCAATTCTGAATGATAGCTTTGCTGGGTAAAGTAATCTTGGTTGTAGGTTCTTGGTATTCATCACTTTGAATATTTCTTGCCACTCCCTTCTGGCCTGTATAGTTTCTGTTGAGAAATCAGCCGACAATCATATGGGTACTTCCTTGTAGGTAACTAACTGTTTTTCTCTTGCTGCTTTTAAGATTCTCTCTTTGTCTTTTGCTCTTGGCATTTTAATTATGATGTGTCTTGGTGTGGTCCTCTTTCGATTCCTCTTGTTTGGGGGTTCTCTGCACTTCCTGGACTTGTAAGTCTATTCCTTTCACCAGGTAGGGGAAGTTTTCTGTCATTATTTCTTCAAATATGTTTTCAACTTCTTGCTCTCTCTCTTCTTCTGGCACCCCCATAATTCAGATGTTGGTATGCTTGAAGTTGTCCCAGAGGCTCCTTACACTATCTGCATATTTTTGGATTCTTTTTTCTTTTTGCTTTTCTGGTTGGGTGTTTTTTGCTTCTTTGTATTTCAAATCTTTGACTTGATTCTTGGGATCCTCTAGTCTGCTGTTGGATCTCTGTATATTATTCTTTATTTCAGTCAGTGTATGCTTAATTTCTGATTGATCCTTTTTCATATCCTTGAGGGTCTCACTAAATTTCTCAGAGTTTTCTAGAAGATTCTTTAGTAACCTTATAACCATGGTTTTGAAATCTATATCAAGTATTTTGCTTTCATCCATTTCTTTCATTTGTGACTTCTTTGTATCCACATTTTGGCTGCTTCCCTGTGTTTGTTTCTATGTACTGGGTAGCTGCTAAGTTTCCTTGAGTTGATAGAGTAGCCTTTTGTGGTTGGTGTCCTACAGGGCCCAGTGGCTCAGCCTCCCCAGTCATCTGAGGGGGATGCTCTTGGTGCACCCCTTTGTGGGATGTTTGCAGAGACTTGTTGTAGTTAAGCCTTGATTGCTGTTAGTATCACTAGGAGGAATTAACCTCCAGGCCAATTGGCTGTGGTGACCAGCTGTGTCTACACTGGAAGATCTGTTGCTCAAGAGACACCCTTATGGGGCAAGACTTGCTTCAGTAGGGCTTTGGTGCTCACTGAGTCTGCCCCTTGAGTGTGTCTCTTATGGATGTGAAGAATTGTAATCCATTATCATCTCCAAGGGGGTGCAAGGCAGCCACTGTCTGGGGCCACCCAGCAGGAGCTACAGAGACACCTGCAGATTCCTCCTCTTTGTATGGGGTTTGGAAGTGCCCAGACAAGGCCCAGTTTTGAATCAAGGCCGCTGCTGCTGCCAGGTAGTGGACCTTCTTTTGGAATCTCTGCAGCTCCCTGACCCAGCTGCAGTTTGTTTTAGGCGAAAGCTGATGCACACAGCTTGGGTGGGGTTGTAAATTGGATGGGGCGGGGTCTCTGGGAGTCACCAGGGCTGAGCAAACAGCAATGGCTTCCCTGAACCAGAGAAGTCCCTGGTTCTCCTCATCCTCTGCCTCCATGCAGGAACAATGAATGCTGTGAGCACCTCTAAGGGTAAGCCGCCCTCACATTCCTGTCCCAATGCCAGACAGTCCAGTTTCTCCCCGTATGTGTCTGAGTCCCCCAGAGTTTCGCCGGTAACTGGAATTCAGAGCAAGTGGGAGCTTATATCTCCCTCCCGGTTTAAAGAACAGCACATCCAGGTGCCAGCACTTTCCGAGCCTCCACACTTCTCACCTGCCTCAATGTGCTTTCTTCACCTTTCTAGTTGTAGAATTTCCACTCAGCCAGCTTTCTTGCAGTTCTGGGTGGTATTTGTTCTGCAGTTTAGTTGTAATTTTGATGTGGTTGTGAGAGGCAGCAAGTATAGGTGATTACCTATGCCGCCATCTTGGTTTCTCCTCTCCAGTTTAAATTTTAAGCAACATTTTAGATATGTATTTGCAAGATCTTACTTTGGTTTTGTGTTTCTCTTTCCAGACATTGATTGTGAAGAGTTTCTAGCACAATACTCCTACTTAGTTGTCACCATAATTATTCTATACAATATAGACATAGCTTCTTTATCAATAATACTTATGTCAAACTTTTTGCATTATTATAGTTGTTATAATAATATAAAACAAAACGTAATAAATAAGGTCATAGAAATAAAATAAGTCTGCTGTGGATATTTTAGAGTCGCCTAACATTCTTTCTTATAGATACATTTTTGGGAGTCAGAAATTATAATGTTTATGTCCTTAGTTTTTTTATTAATTTGAATTCTGTTTTAACTATTACAGTGATATTTTCCTTGTATACTAGTAGTATAAAACATTTCCTACTGCACTTGAGAATAAAATCTTAAGAACATAATCTCAATAGAACATAAAAATTTGTGGATTATGCCAGATTAATTTTCTCAAATTCTTGAGATTAGTGTTTTCATTATGTTATGATTTCTCATTGAGCTTATTCTGCTGCATGCGCTGGTTCAGTTCACTGAGAAGATCCACTGGTCACCAGCAGTTGCTATTGTCTGTTGGAATGTGACAGGTCCTTACTGTATCGATGCCAAATGGATATAGGCATTTATTTAATGTCTTTGCCTGCAGTTTAGTTTCATTGGGAAAATGTTGAAGCTATTTATTTGGACAATTGAAGCCAATGAGTCTAATTTATTAGACGTTCCAAGGTTGACTTTTTAAAATTTTGTTCTGGAAATTTGACATTCATTCCTGTGGAGGACATCCATTCATAGGTTTTTACAGTGAATAGACCACTGCCTCCAGGATTGCGTCAAATTCTGAAGGGCCAAGTAAGCTTGTGGAAGTGAAGGGTGAATCCTTTAGAACTTATTCCATTGTCATCCCATGAAGCTTTATTTCTCATTCCTCTTTAGAAATCAACAGGATTATTATACCCCCTCCCAAATGTGGTTATTTACCATATCATACAATAAAAAAAACAGTAAACTGTATATTCCCTTGTTAATACATTCTTTTTTTGAGATTGGATTAATCTTCAAAGTCATTACTGTGGTTTCCCGATAAGTCTAAATACATTGAACAGATATTTCTTTGGTTTTAAAGGAGCTGGAGAAGAATGGTTGGAATATTTGGGAACAGTAGTAATAGATTTTATAACCTGTGGCTTTTAGTTTTTCACAATACTTCATTTGCACATGACACTAAACAGGTAATATTTAAACTAATTTTTATTTTGTTTTAATAAAATAAATATTTTATAATTAATCATTTCATTTTTTATATACATTAATAAGAGATCTGCTTTAGTTGATTGAGAGAATTCCCACATCTTCACTCAGTCACAACATGAAGTGCTACCCATACCTCCTGGACTCTTTTCTTTTAAAAAAAACATGTATGGGACATGTTTTTTTTAAAATATATTTTTATTGATTTCAGAGAGGAAGGGAGAGGGAGAGAGAGATAGAAATATCAGTGATGAGAGAGAATCATTGATTGGCTACCTCCTGCACGCCACCTACTGGGGATTGAGCTGGCAACCCTGGCATGTACCCTTGACCAGAATCGAACCCTTCAGGCCGCAGGTCAACTCTCTATCCACTGAGTCAAACCAGCTAGGGCAGTGGTCGGTAAACTCATTAGTCAACAGAGCCAAATATCAACAGTACAACAATTGAAATTTCTTTTGAGAGCCAAATTTTTTAAACTTAAACAATATAGGTAGGTACATTGTTATTAACTTAATTAGGGTACTCCTAAGGCTTAGGAAGAGCCACACTCAAGGGGCCAAAGAGCCGCATGTGGCTCACGAGCTGCAGTTTGCCGACCACAGCACCTCCTGGATTCTTAAAGCACCTCTAATAGAATTATAGGCTTATTAGAAACAGATTTTAAAACATAGTATGGAGCAATTAAGTGTTTTTTAGGTATTATCAAGAAAGTTAGAAAATAATTTGAACATGTAACTCCACTATTTTTTTTCATTTAAGGGCTAGAATAAGGGATACATAAAGCAAGCTGATTATCCACCTAATGGGAGATTAGGTACCCTTTACATAGGCAGCTTATCTTCTCTGAGAATTGGGAGGGGAAAAAAAAAACAACCTCAGAGAAATTAATCATCTGCTATTGCATTATAGCCAGAATTATGGGAACACTTCCTTAAAATTCCAAACTACACAGCTGGGTTTATAATATACTTCAGAAAAACTCAGAAGCATAGGAAGTATTGCACCCTCCCCCGCCAAATGTGCTACTGTTTTATTTCTCCTATTCAATAACTGGGAATGGTGAGTGATCTTTTGAAAAACCTGATTGGCATGTTTTTCATGTATGGCAACTTTTTATATGAGAAATGTTAGTAAGTAATTTGGTGGGAAAGAATATATGACTCTAATGAACCCCACTTATAAGAGACAAACTTCTCAGCTTCCTAAGAATATAGGGAAGCACAGTCTAATGAACAAAATAAACTAACAAACAAAATAGAAACAGAAGCATAGACACAAAGAACAGACTGGTATCTGTCAGAGGGGAGAGGTATTGAGGAGCTGGATTGAAAAAAAAGTGAAGGGATTAAGTAAAAAAACCAAAAACAACCCCTCCCCCCCAAAAAAACCCATATATGTATGTCATACGTAGACCACAGACAACAGTACTAGGTATAGTGCTAGCCATAGGGAAAGGAGCAGTGGAGGTAAGTGGAAGTGGGCAAAGGGGAGATAAATGGGAATGGAGACTTTACATTGGGTGATGGGCACACAATGCAGTGTGTAGATGATGTTTTATTAAGTTGTACACTTGAAACATGCATGGTTTTATTAACCAATGTCACCCCAATAAGTTGAATAAAAATATTTTTCTCAGTGCTTCTCTCATTAATGTGACTTTTTCTTTTCTGCAATCCTTTATTCTGTGTGGTGGTAGGGCATCTTAATGAGATGGGACAGGGTCTAACCCCAGGCTATAATTTCTAGGTAATTAGTTTAAGAGGCTGTGGCAGGGGAAGAACACGTCTTTTGGTTTGCTAAAGGGCCTGATTCCTTCTCCAAAGCATGCTTAACCTTCTGGTATGTTCAGTTCTCAAGAATCTTGCCCTTAGTTGATACCAGTTTGGTAGTACTGATTAATTTTTGTCTTTTTTTTTGGTACGGGCTTTTGAAGTTTGCTCATTTTCATAGCTCTAATAAACTATCCAGAGTGGCATTTGTCAGATACATAGCATTATATAGCCTTCTTTCATATATATTCTATATACAAGTATAGCGGTTACTTAATACATTTTGAGTAACTTTCTAACTTCTCATAATAATATCTAGTTTAAAAGCCTGATTTATTAAATGGCATCCAATACCATGCATGTATCTATACATAAACATAGACATAGCTGCTACACTGCAATTAAATGAATATTCATCAATTAAAGTTTCTAGGAAAAAGGAAGCCTGTTATCTTTTTAGAAGGTTTGAAGTTATAATAATATCCAATTATTGACCATCATCTGTGAGCTAGACACTGTGCTTGGAATTTTCCATTCATTAATCAACTTAATCCTCACACCTTATGAGTTTGCTATTGCTAGTCTCTTTTTGCAGTTGAGAAAACTGAACCTAAGGGAAATTAGATAAAGAGCTATTCAATGTAGAGCCAGGAATTCCCTGACACCAGTCCATGCTCTTTTGACTACACAATACTGTACTAACTAAAATAATACATTAATTTAACATTTATAAATGAAGGCACCACCTGTGTCAAGCTTGAGAAAAGGATATTTGAAATAAAAACACAAAATTGAAATGATATTTTTATTGCTTAAAATAAAGAACACATCTTTTTATTTTTGTTTTAATCTTTATTGTTGAAAGTATTACATATGTCCCCATTTTCCCCCGATGACTTGTCCCAGCTCAACCCCATCCCCACCCTAGGTCTTTACACCCTATTGTCTGTGTCCATGGGTTATGCATATATGCATACAAGTTCTTTGGTTGATCTCTTCCCACCCACCCCCACCTTCCCTCTGAGGTTTGACAGTCTGTTCTGTGTTTCTATGTCTCTGGTTCTATTTTGTTCATTAGATTCCACATATGAGTGATATCATGTGATACTTAGCTTTTTCTGACTGGCTTATTTCCACATCCATCAATGCTGTTGCAAATGGTAAGAGTTATTTTGTTTTTACAGCAGCGCAGTATTCCATTGTGTAGATGTGCCAAAGTTTTTTAATTCGCTCATCTGCTGATGGGCACTTAGGCTGTTTACAAATCTGAGCTATTGTAAATTGTGCCGCTATGAACATAGGGGTGCATATTGCCTTTCTGATTGGTGTTTCTGGTTTCTTGGGATATATTCCTAGAAGTGGGATCACTGCGTCAAATGGAAGATCCATTTTTAGTTTTTTGAGGAAACTCCATAATGTTTCCCACAGTGGCTGCCCCAGTCTGCATTCCCACCATCAGTGTACTAGGTTTCCTTTTACTCCACATCCTCACCAACACTGTCCTTTGTTGATTTGTTGATGATAGCCATTCTGACAGGTATGAGATGGTACCTCATTGTCATTTTGATTATCATCTATTGGATGATTAGTGACTTTGAGCATTTTTCCATATATCTCTTGGCCTCTGTATGTCCACTATGGAGAAGTGTCTTAGGTCTTCTACCCATCATTTAATTGGATTATTTGTCTTCCTTTTGTTAAGATGTATGAGTTTCCTGCATATTTTGAAAATTACCCCCTTATCAGATATGTCATAGGCAAATATGTTCTCCCATGCAGTGGGCTCTCTTTTCACTTTGTTGATGGTTTCTTTTGCTGTGCAGAAGCCTTTTATTTTGATGTAGTCCCATTTGTTTATTTTC
This sequence comes from Myotis daubentonii, assembly GCF_963259705.1. Taxonomy (NCBI): domain Eukaryota; kingdom Metazoa; phylum Chordata; class Mammalia; order Chiroptera; family Vespertilionidae; genus Myotis; species Myotis daubentonii. The sequence goes on from NC_081861.1 coordinate 108,788,443, forward strand.
TTTTTAGAAAAATAATACATCTGCCTCAAAGATGTGTCAGTAAACATGTTACTACAAGACATGTCTGAGATTTTGCTGCCTATGGTTTCTTCTTAGATTTTTATGGTTTCACCTCTTACGTTTAAGTCTTTTATCCATTTTTAGTTTATTTTTGTTTATGGTGTAAGTTGGTGGTCTACTTTCATTTTTTTGCATGTATCTGTCCAATTTTCCCAGCACCATTTATTGAAGAGACTGTGTTGACACCATTGTATGCTTTTGCCTTCTTTGTCAAATATTAATTAAGCATAATGGCTTGGGTCAATCTCTGGGTTCTCTGTTCTGTTCCATTGATCTATATACCTATTCTTGTGTCAGTACCAGGCTGTTTTGAGTATAGTGGCTTTGTAGTATAACTTGATATCAGGTATTGTGATTCCTCCAACTTTGTTCTTCTTTCTCAAGATTGCTGTGACTATTTGGTATCTTTTTTAGTTTCATATAAATTTTTGTAGTGTCAGTTATGGATCTGTGAAATATACCATTGGTATTTGAATAGGGATTGCATTGAATCTATAGATTGCTTTGGGTAGTATGGACATTTTAATTATGTTGATTCTACAAATCCACGAACACAGTATGTTCTTCCACTGGTTTATATCTTCCTCTATCATTTTTTCAACATCCTATAGTTTTCCAAGTACAGATCTTTTATCTCCTTGAATAAATTTATTCCTAAGTATTTTAATTTTTTTGTTGCAATGGTAAATGGGATATTTTATTTTATTTTATTTTATTTTTTGTTTCTCTTTCTGAGAGTTCATTATTGGTATATAAAAATGCCATGGATTTCTGGGTGTCAATTTTGTATTCTGCTATGTTGCTGAATTTATTAATTAAATCTAGTAGTTGTTTGATGGAGTCTTTAGGGTTTTCTATGTACAATATCATGTCATCTGCAAATAATAACAGTCTTAACAGTCTTACTTCCTCTTTTTCAATTTGGACGCCTTTTATTTCTTCTTGTTTGATCGCTATGGCTAGGACTTCCAGCATTATGTTGTACCAGAATGGTAAAAGTAGGCATCCTGTTTTGTTCCTGTTCTTAGGGGAAATGGTTTAAATTTTTGCCCATTGAGTATTATGTTGGCTGTAGGTTTTTCTTATATGCTTTTTATTATGTTTAGGTATGATCCCTCTATTTATTGCCACTTTGCTAAGAGGTTTTTTTTTTTTTTTTTTTTTTTTTTTTTTTAATCAAAAAGGGTGTTGGATTTTGTCAAATGCTTTTTCTGCATCAATTGCTATGATCATGTGATTTTTGTCTTGCAATCTGTTTATGTGATGTATCACATTTATTGATTTGTGAATATTGTACCAGCCTTGCATCCCTGGAATAAATTCCACTTGGTCATGGTGTCTGATCTTTTTAATGTATTGATGGATCTGATTTGCTAATATTTTGTTGAGGATCTTAGCATCTATATTCATTAGGAGTATTGGCCTGTAATTCTCTTTATTTGTAGTGCTTTTATCTGGTTTTGAAATTAGGATAATTCTGGCCTCAAAAAAGAAACTTAGAAGTGTTCTTTCCTCTTCTTTTTTGGAATAGTCTGAGGAGGATAGGTGTTAGTTCTTCTTTAATGTTTGGTAAAACTCCCCTGTGAAGCCATTTGGACCAGAGCTTTTGTTTGGTGGAAATTTTTATTTTATTTTTTTATTACTACTTTAATTTCCTAAGAAGTTATCAGTCTATTTAGGTTTTCATTTTTTTTCTGACTTTTGCAAAGATGTATTTTTCCAGGCATATGTTCGTTTTATACAGGTTGTACAGTTTGTTGGAATATAGTTGTTCTATATATATATATATATATATATATATATATATATATATATATATATTACAATCCTTTGTATTTCTGTGGTGTCAGTTATTACATCACCTCTTTCATTTCTGATTTTATTTATTTGGGTCTTCTCTCTTTGTTTCTTTTAAAAATATTTTTATCGAATTCAGAGAGGAAGAGAGAGGGAGAGAGGGAGAGAAACATCAATGATAAGAGAGAATCATTGATCAGCTGCCTCCTGCATGCCCCACACTGGGGTGGAGCCTGAAACCCAGGCATGGGAATTGAACCACGACCTTCTGGTCCATAGGTCAAAGCTCAACAACTGAGCCATGCCAGTTGGTCTCTTTTTGTTTCTTGATGAGTCTGGGTAGAGGTTCATCAATCTTGTTTATCTTTTCAAAGAACCAGCTTTTGGTTTTATTAATCTTTATTATTATTATTATTGTTATTATTATTATTATTAATCTCTATATCATTTATATCTGCTCCAATCTTTATTATTTTCTTCCTTCTACTTACTCTGGGTTTTTCTTGTTTTTCTATTTCTAATTCCTTAAGCTGTAGAGTTAGATAACTTATGAAAAGTTTTTCTTGATTTTTTTAAAAATATATTTTATTGATTTTTTACAGAGAGGAAGGGAGAGAGATAGAGAGTTAGAAACATCGATGAGAGAGAAACATCGATCAGCTGCCTCCTGCACATCTCCTACTGGGGATATGCCCGCAACCCAGGTACATGCCCTTGACCGGAATCAAACCTGGGACCTTTCAGTCTGCAGGCCGATGCTCTATCCACTGAGCCAAACCGGTTTCAGCTTTTCTTGATATTTGAGGTAGGCCTGTAGTGCTATGAACTTCCCTCTCAGTGTTTTCCATAGATTTGGGGTTGTTGTGTGTTCATTCTCATTTGTTTCCAGATGTTTATTTTTTTGTTTTTTTTTTTGGTTCTCACCTAGGTGTTTTTTTTTTTTTTTTGATTAATTAAATCTTTATTGTTCAGATTATTACATTTGTTCCTCATTTCCTCCCCCCATTACTCCCCTCCACCCAGTTCCCACCCCACCCTCCTCCCTCAATCCCCACCCACTGTCCTCATCCATAGGTGCACAATTTTTGTCCAGTCTCTTCCCGCATCCCCCTCACCCCTTTCCCCCCAAGAATAGTCAGTCCACTCTCTTTCTATGCCCCTGATTCTATTATAATAACCAGTTTATTCTGTTCATCAGATTATTCACTTGATTTTCAGATTCACTTGTTGATAGATGTGTATTTGTTGTTCATAATTTGTATCTTTATCTTTTTCTTCTTCTTCCTCTTCTTAAAGGATACCTTTCTGCATGTCATATAATACTGGTTTGGTGGTGATGAACTCCTTTAGCTTTTTCTTATCTGTGAAGCTCTTTATCTGACCTTCAACTCTGAATGATAGCTTTGCTGGCTAAAGTAATCTTGGTTGTAGGTTCTTGCTATTCATCACTTTGAATATTTCTTGCCACTCCCTTCTGGCCTGCAAAGTTTCTGTTGAGAAATCAGCTGACAGTCATATGGGTACTCCCTTGTAGGTAACTCTCTTGCTGCTTTTAAGATTCTCTCTTTGTCTTTTGCCCTTGGCATTTTAATTATGATGTGTCTTGGTGTGGTTTTCTTTGGATTCCTTTTGTTTGGGGTTCTCTGCGCTTCCTGGACTTGTAAGTCTATTTCTTTTACCAGATAGGGGAAGTTTTCTGTCATTATTTCTTCAAATAGGTTTTCAACTTCTTGCTCTCTATCTTCTTCTGGCACCCCTATAAATCGGATGTTCGTATGCTTGAAGCTGTCCTAGAGTCTCCTTACACAATCTTTGTATTTTCAGATTCTTTTTTCATTTTGCTTTTCTGGTTGGGTGTTTTTTGCTTCTTCGGATTTCAAATCATTGACTTGATTCTTGTGATCCTCTAGTCTGCTGTTGGGAGTCTGTATATTCTTTATTTCAGTCAGTGTATGCTTAATATCTAGTTGGTCCTTTATCACAACCTCTAGGGTCTCATTAGATTTCTTGTAGGTCTTATTAAGTTTATCGGCAGTTTCTAGAAAATTCTTGAAAAACCTTAAAAGTGTGGTTTTGAACTCTATATCCAGTAGTTTGCTTTCCTCCATTTCTTTCATTTGTGTCCTTTTTCTTTTTCTCCACATTTTTTATGCTTCCCTGTGTTGATTAAGTGGTTTTCTGTGCTATGTGTCCTCTAGGGCCCAGTGGTTCAGCCTCCCCAATTACCTGAGGAGGACACTCTTGGTGCACACCCTTATGGTGTTTGTGCATAGTCTTGTTGTAGTTAAGCCTTGATTATTGTAGGCATCACTGGGAGGAATTGACCTCCAGGCCAATTGGCTGTGAGAATAAGCTGTGTCTGCAGTGGGAGAACTTCTGTGCTGGAGACACCCTTCCGGGGCAAGACGTGTTTCAATGGGGCTTTGGTGCTCACTAAGTCTGCCCCCTGAGTGTGTCCTTTATGTTTCCATGGAGCTGCAAACTGGATGGTCCCACTCTGACCTCTGGGTTTCCTGGCTCCTGGGTATCTAGGGAGGTGCTAATCTAGCCTCTGCCTTAGGCTATCCAGCAAAAGCCTCCCTGCAGGGCTTGGGTGGGGCGGGTCCCACAGGATCAACAGGGCTTGGCTAGCAGTTATGGCTGCTCTCAGAGGCCCCGCTTCTCAGTGTCTTGGCAATTGCTGCAAGCCCCTCCTAGAGAAAGCTGCCCTCGAGTTCCGACCGATGCCAGACAGTCCCGCTTCTCCCATATGAGTCTGGGTCCCCAGAGACTTGCCCGGAACTGGAGCTCAGAGCCCGAGACTCCCTCCCGATTGAAAACGACAACCGCGCCTTCAGGCCCCAGCCCACTCTGTGTGCGCCTCTGTACCTTACTATTTTACTTCTGCACTGTACCTCCTCTGAGTCTCGGTATCCTTTTCTCTTTCCTTCTAGTTGTAGAATTTCCACTTAGCCAGCCTTCCTGTGGTTCTGGATGATGTCCGTTCCATCTTTTAGTTGTATTTTTGAAGTGGTTGTTCAAGGCAGCAAACTCCGGTGTTTACCTATTCTGCCATCTTGGTTTTCCAGAATGTTTTTTATTACTTCTTTGATCTCTTTGGTAACCCATTCATTGTTAATAGCATGCTATTTAGCTTCCATGTGTTTGAATGTTTTTGATTGTTTTTATTGTAGTTGATTTCTAATCTCATGCCATTTTGATCTGTGAAGATGCTTAATATAATTTCAATCTTCTTGGACTTGTAGAGCCTTAGTGTGTTTCCTAACATGTGGCCTATCTTTGGAAATGTCCCATGTGCCCTTGATAAGAATGTAAAGTCTGTGGATTTGGGCTGAAAAGTTCTAAAAATGTCAATTAATTCCATGAAGAACTTATCTTGATCATTGGTATATACTAGTGCATTTATGAGGGCTAATATTATTGGAAAATGCTAATTTTAAAAAATATGTTTTTTTTTTTAATTTCAGAGAAGAAAAGAGAAGGAGAGAGAGACAGTAACATCAATGATAAGAGAGAATCATTGATCGGCTGCCTTCTGCACGCCCCCCACAGGGGATCAAGCCCACAATCTGGTCATGTGCCCTGATTGGAATTGAACCATGACTTCTCATTCATGGGTTGATGCTCAATCACTAAGCAACACTGGCTGGTTTCAAAAATGCTATTTTTATTCAAATATACTTCCATCAAGCCCTGATTATAAATGGGCTAGATATTGTAATGTGTATAATGAATATCTATTTATTTTTTCACTTCACTTATTCATTGAACTCAATAAACATTCCAATAATACAGGATATATTTCAGGGGAAAATAGAATAATTTAACCTACCATTGTTCTGTTTCTCTTTTCTTCTGCCTTTAAATGATAAAATGGTGTTTTGAAGACAGGTAGTAACAATCCTTTAAAAATAATTCAGGCAGGCTGTTGAATATTAAGTAGGATGTTTATAGGGAGCTATAAAGTGGAAAAGTCTTACATCTCTACTGCAAGGATTTAATTATGCAATTTACTGTGACTTCAAGGGCAATGAGAGACCACATTTCATACAATAATGCAAAAGAAGCATATTGGTGAAAGAAATAATGAGAATCCACAGATACAGAGGTCCAGATGTCAGGCAGGGGTATAGAATATGTAAGTCATTTAGCATTTTCCTAATAATAGTAGTGATCTAAATTGTAGGGCATAGGTGGACTTCCTTTTTCATACATATATTTTCATGACTCCTTTTTCAAGTTGGTACTACCTTGTGAATGAAAGAACCAAGTCCCAGAAGGAGTAGGTGTATTATCAAAGCCAATCTGACAATGGTGGAAAAGAAATGGCAATGAACTTACTTTGAATCCTCTGGTCAGTGGACAGTGTTTCCTACAATATCATTTTCATTGCCATATAACTAAATTTACTTAGAGATCTTGAAATAGCTTTTTAACAGTAGTTAATGAAGTACTGTGGTAATATTTCATGAAAGGTATTAAACAAATTATGACAGGGCTAGGCCTCAGAAGGGAATCGATGGAGAACTAAGAAAGATCACCCAGAGCAAAGATGTGTCATCAGAGACTGAAGCTAAAATTGTCCATACCCTCATATTACCAATTACTTTGTATGGATGTGAAATTTGGACAGGGAATAAGACTGATAGGAAAAATAAATGATTCATTTGATATATGGTGTTGGAGGAGAGCTCTATGAATACCCTATACCATCAGAAAAAAACAAAAAAATGGGTCCTAGAGCAAATTAAGCCTGAAATATCACTGGGGGCAAAATGACAAAACTGAAGCTGTCCTACTTCAGGCCCATAATGAGAAGGCAGGGTTTTTTGGAAAAGGCGATAGTGTTGGGAAAATCTTCAAGCAGTAGAAAAAAGAGTAGGATCAAATATTAGATGGATTGACTCCATAAAAGAAGCCATAGTTCTGGGTGGGTGGCTCAGTTGATTGGAGCATCCTCCCATACATTAATAGGTTGCAGGTTTGATTCCCAGTCAGGGCACATACTTAGGTTGTGGTTCAGTCCCTCGTCAGAGCACATACAGGAGGCAACCTATTGATTTTTCTCTCTCACATTTATGATTCTTTCTCTCTCTCTCTCTCTCTCTCTCTCTCTCTATCTCTCCGTCCCTCTTTCTCTCTAAAATCAATAAAGACATATTCTCAGGTGAGGATTTTTTTTAAAAAAAGAAGCCATAGACATGAGTCTACAGGAGGTGAGCAGGGCTACTGAGGACAGGACACTGAACATCACTCATTCATAGGGTAACCAGGAGTTGGAGCCAGTTCAATGGCACATAACACACACATTTCATGAGCAGAGGGATAAGTTTGACTGGATATTGTGAAAATATGGTCAGAGGTGTCAACTACCTGGAAATTATTATTGCTGCCATCAGAGGAAAATTTCTCCTCAATTTTTGGCAAGGCATAAACAACTATAAGAGTATTTTGAAAAAGTTTAGTTTTGGTTCCAACTGTCAAATCTTGCCACATAAAGGAGAACCTGCAAGATATTTTCATTGGCATGTAATTCTTTTCTTTTACAGTAAAAAATGAAAATTTAATAATAATAAGCAGCAACAAAAGCAAAACAAACAAAACAAAAACACCCACATTCCATTCAAATGTTAATTGGCTCAGAGCACTCCATTACTGAATTGGCATGTAATTCTTATTCAATTGTAATGAATAAGGTAACTTGCTATCTGACTTAGATGGTTTTTATGAAAAATAGTTTTAGAAGAGCCTTATAATTTGAAACTAAGAAGGCCCCAGAATGAAATTACACTATGAGAAAGAAGGAAACTCTAGGACATAGAATGTCAAAAGGGTGGTAATACGGTTAGAAGGATATATCAAGATATATCAAGAAGATGGGATAAACTAAATAATAATGGGCTCTTAGGTATGATTTATTGTCATATACTTGTACTATGGTTTGCAGACAACTACTGACCTGTCATCCAGTGACTGCTAATAAGCAAATGCTGTGCTAGTAGTTAAAGAGGTTACTTTCCTGGTTAGATAGCCTGTTTAACCCAAGAGAAAGATAACATAAATTTTATGTGGCCTGGTATATTTTAGGTATTTTTATCTGTACAATCTACACTAATAAAAGAGAAACATGCAAATTGGTGTCACTCTGCTATGCCCACCAGCCAATAAGGATGAGTATGCAAATTAATCCAACAAAGATGGAGGTTAATTTGAATATGCAGGCGCCAAGCGAAGACTGAAGTCTGAAGACAACTGAAGAGGACTGAAGACTGAAGAGGCTTGGCTTCTCCACTGCGGCCGGAGCAAAGGCCTGGATCCTGGGTGCCAGAGGAAAACAGGTGCCAGCAACCAGGGGAAGGAAGGCCTATTGCATAAATCTCTTCGTGCAATGGGCCTCTAGTTGATAAAATAAAAGGTATCCTCCAGTTCCAGGAGAGCATTATGATAAGCGAAATAAGCCAGTCAGAGAAAGATAAATATCACATGATTTCACTCATTTGTGGAATGTAATGAACAACATAAACTGATGAACAAGAACAGATCCAGAGACAGAGAAGCATCGATCAGACCATCAAACCTCAGAGGGAAGGTAGGGGAGGGTTGGGGTAAGGGGGAGAGATCAACCAAAGGACTTGTATGCATGCATATAAACTTAACCAATGGACACAGACACCAGGGGGTGAGAGCATGAGTGGGGGGGGGGTAGGTGGGGGCAATGGGGGGGATAAGGACACATATGTAATACCTTAATCAATAAAGAAAAAAAAGTATCTTCAGTAATAACTCCAGACCAACCAATTTCTGCTATGTGTGTAACTGGCTTGAGTTGTCGAGTCCATTCTCTTGTCTCTGGTCTACTGTATAATTGCTATAAGTCAGCAAATAAGGGAAGATAGTGATTAAAAATCAGAGTGAGTAGTAGTTGGGAAGAGTTGTGTTGCCCTGTTCTCTCAGATTTCAGTTTTGTTATAGGTAAGGAGCTGTTTTTTGATAATGCCTATGATAGAGTATTTAAAAAAAATTTTTTTGTTCAGATTATTACAGATGTTCCTCTCCCCCCCCCCCCCATAGCTCCCCTCCACGCAGTCCCCACCCCACACCAGGCCCTTGTCCCCCCGCCACTGTCTTCATCGATAGGTGTAAGATCTTTGTCCAATCTCTTCCTGCATCACCACAACCCCTTCCCCCTGAGAATTGTCAGTCCACTCTTTCCATGCCCCTGATTCTATTACATTCGCTAGTTTATTCTGTTCATCAGATTTTTTTATTCACTTGAATTTTAGATTCACTTGTTGATAGATATGTATTTGTTGTCACTTTGTTGTTCATAATTTTTCATCTTTACCTTTCTCATCTCCTTCCTCTTCTTAAAGAATACCCTTCAGTATTTCATTATAATACTGGTTTGGTGGTGATGAGCTCTTTTAGGTTTTTCTTGTCTGTGAAGCTATCTGACCTTCAATTCTGAATGAAAGCTTTGCTGGGTAGAGTAGTCTTGGTTGTAGGTTCTTGCTATTCATCACTTTGTACATTTCTTGCCACTCCCTTCTGGCCTGCATAGTTTCTGTTCAGAAATCAGCTGACAGTCGTATGGGTACTCTGTTGTAGGTAACTAACTGTTTTTCTCTTGCTGCTTTTAAGATTCTCTCTTTGTCTTTTGCCCTTAGCATTTTAATTATGATGTGTCTTAGTGTGGTCCGGTCCTCTTTGGATTCCTTTTGTTTGGGGTTCTCTGTGCTTCCTGGACTTGTAAGTCTATTTCTTTCACCAAGGAGGGGAAGTTTTCTGTCATTATTTCTTCAAATAGGTTTTCAATATCTTGCTATCTCTCTTCTTCTGGCACCCCCATAATTCGGATGTTGGTATGCTTGAAGTTGTCCCAGAGGCTCCTTACACTATCTGCATATTTTTGGATTCTTTTTTCTTTTTGCTCTTCCAGTTGGGTGTTTTTTGCTTCTTTGTATTTCAAATCTTTGACTTGATTCTTGGGATCCTCTAGTCTTGTGTTGAATCTCTGTATATTATTCTTTATTTCAGTCAGTGTATGCTTAATTTATGACTGGTCCTTTTCCATTTTTTGGCATTCGCACTAAGATTCTCGAAGGTCTCACTAAGTTCCTCAGAGGTTTATAGAAGATTCTTGAGTAACCTTATAACTGTGGTTTTGAACTCTTTATCCAGTATTTTGCTTTCATCCATTTCTTTCATTTGTGACATGTTTCTTTTTCTTAGCATTTTGTCCACTTCCCTGTGTTTGTTTGTATGTACTGGGTAGCTGCTAAGTCTTCTTGAGTTGATAGAGTGGCCTTGTGTGGTAAGTGTCCTATAGGGCCTAGTGGCTCAGCCTCCTTCATCACCTGAGTTGGATGCTTTTGGTGCACCCCTTTGTGGGTTGTGTGCACAGTCTTGTTGTAGTTAAGCCTTGATTGCTTTTGGTATCACTGGGAGGAATTGACTTCCTGGCCAATTGGCTGTGAGGACCAGGTATGTCTTCACTGGGAGAACTCCTGTGCAGGAGACACCCTTATGGGGCAGGACTTGCTTCAGTGGGGCTTTGGTGCTCACTGAGTCTGCCCCTTGAGTGTGTCACTTATGAGTGTTAAGAGTTTTAATCTGGTATGGTCTCACAATGACCAGTGGGTACACTGGTTCTTGGATCTCCAAGGAAGTTCAAAGTCAGCCACTGCTTGAAGTCACCCAGCAGAAGCTACAGAGAGATCTGCAGAATCCTCCTCTTTGTATCAGGTTTGGAAGTGTCCAGAAGAGGCCCAGCTATGAAGCAAGGCAGGCTGCTTCTGCTGGACTTGGGCCTTCTTGATAGCTTTGGGGCTCCCTGACCCAACTGCTTCCTGTTTGACAGGTTTTAGGCTGAGAAAGGACAGGCCATTCATATGCAAAAGCCACTGTGCACAGCTTGGGTGGGGTTGTAAATTGGGTGGGGTGGGATCTCAGGGAATCACCCAGGCAGAGCAAACAGCAATGGCTGCTAGTCAGCCCTGTACTGGAGAGGTCCCAGCATAGGAACAATGACCACTGTGAGCACCTCCATCTGAAAGAAAGCCACCCTCGTGTTCCTGCCCTGATACCAGACAGTCCAGTTTCTCCCCGTATGTGTCTGGGTCTCCCAGAGTCTCGCCCGGAACTGGAATTCAGAGCAAGTGGGAGCTTGTATCTCCTTCCTGATTAAAAAAGCAGTGCACCTGGGTACCAGCCCGTTCCATCCCTCCACACCGCCTGCCAGTCTCAGTGCGCTTTCTTCTTTACCTCTCTGGTTGTAGTACTTCCACTCAGCCAGCTTTCCCGTTGTTCTGGATGATAGTTGTTCTGTCTTTCAGTTGTAATTTTTGTGGTTCTGAGAGGCAGCAAGTAGAGGTATTTACCTATGCCTCCATCTTGGTTCTCCTCTCTGATAGAGTATTTATGTCTGGCTACACCTCTGATCTTACCAGATGAGATATTTGACATCAGTTTCTATCTTTTCAATATGTTGTGCCCTGTTGTAGGTTGAATAATTGCTCCCCAAAGATGTCCACATTGTAATCCCTGGAACCTGTGAATGTTACTTTCATGGTAAAGGAATTTTGCTGATTTTATTAAGGTTAAGAACCTTCAAATGATATCCTGAGTTATCTGAGTAGACTTGATGTGATCACAAGGGGCCTTATAAAACCGAAGTAGGAAGGTCAGAGACAGTAGTAGGAGTTGTAACAATAGAAGCAAGAGCCTGGAGTGATGTGAGGAAGTAGCCATGAGCCAAAGAAGGCAGGTAGCCTCTAGAAACTGAAAAAAGGCAAGGAAATGGATTCTTCTTGGAAGGAACCCGATTTGCTGATATTTTTAGTTTAGACTTCTGCCCTCCAGAACCATAAGAAAATATGTCTGTGATATTTTAAAGCACTAAGTTTGTGGTAATTTATTATAGCAACAGTAGGAAACTAAAACATGCCTTAAGCTCTGTTGTCTCCCTCAAAGTATTTATCACATGACTGAGTACATGGTAGAGAGCGAACATTTTTTTGCTTGATTATTTTACCAGAAAAAATAGGAAAAGATTAACTAGAAATAACTCTGAGAATCTTTATATGACCAGTGGTCAGTTGCTGAAAATAATTTAGAAAATTTTCAACATTTCTATAAAATGCTGGAATTGGTCCTGAGAATATTAAAAATTAATGTAGCTAAATTCTATGGAAAATACTATAGGTCTCCATAGTCATACACAAATCTTTATAAAGTACAAGAAGTTAGAAGTAATTTGAAATTTTGATTTTTTAATCATTAACTCTAGCAGAAATGTCTGAGTGCGATAGACCATTCCTATTGCTATTTTTATCACTGGAATTAAAATTTAATTATATTAATAGGAAGAAAGATAATTTGGGGTGCTTGGGAGACTGGTTGCATTCACCTTCATAAACCATGACAATAACCAAATGTCATTTATTTAATGGCTTATTAAGACTCCATCATATTGATTGGTTCAAATAATAAACAAGAACACCTCATAAACAGGCATGTTTACAATAACAATAGCCTCTATGACTCTATTACAGCCTCAGAATGAGTTATATAAAGTGTTATGTTTGCTAATTCAGTCTGAAGGCCCTCAAGTAGGGTGTGTTAGTCATTAAGCAGCAAACCAAAAGAATATAGAGAAGACTTTTCTTAGGCTATGGTACCAAACTTCTTAGTAAAAGTGTTATTTAGGTTATAGCTGGATAAAGAATACACAAAATATTTACATAAAATATTCATTTTTTGTATTTATTTTAAATGCCCTGTTAGCATTGAAACATCATAAAATGAATTTATCATTTTCTCATTATCAGATAGTCAGACTTTCTATTTTTTCATCTTATTAATAGTGTCACTGAATCCCCTATACTGTTAATCTTATAATTTTTTAAAAATATTCACATTTTTTGTCTTTCACATTCAAAGTACCAAATCCTCTTGATTCTTTCTTCTCAATATCTCTGAGACCATCTTTTCTCTGGACTCTTATGCAAATCTCTAATTTCATTATTTTCATAATGTTATTGGTAGAAGTGGGGTCTTGGGGTACTGTTGAAATATGATTTTCTGTAGGCCCCCACTGGAAATATTGTAGAAAGCTTTATTTCTGTGGAATCAAACTCCTGATTTTCCAACATCCTATTTCCCTTTGCTCCCCCAAGACAGAAGTGTAGCCGTGGCTTCAGCAGAGCCAGAATCAGAGCCAGTGTCTAGTTTCCATTCCATGTTAGGACACAATATAATCCAGCATTAGGCTAACTTACTTTGTGTTTCCAGCTGTAGTTCATTAGTCCACTGGGTGTGGGATCCGGATGGGCACACGGACATGAAGGAAACATGGGTAAATACAAAGAAGCAGGAACAAGAGAGTCCCACTAGCCAAGAAAGAGAACTCCTTTATTTGGGGGATTATGTATTCTCAAATTTTCATGAGTTTGCAATGGCCCTCTGCCTACTCTAGCCAATCCATGGTTCCCCAGGCTTGACTTACAGGCATTTTCATAGTGTCACCCTGATTTATTACATATGTGCCCATCTTCCCCTTTTCTGGACCAGTTCCCCCAGTGACCTGTGGGGAATGGGCTGGTGGTTCCCTGGGGAATGTGAAATTGCAGCTTCCTGGTGAAGCTGCCCAAATGACATGCCTATAATGTCTGGCCTCCCTTTTGCTCCTTTCCTATTAACTAATTAGAATGGTATCAATACTACCATAAACTACTATATTAACTCCTTTTTTTCTTCCACTGCATATTTATTTGACCAATTTCATTACTCATTATTCTCTATGATGAAGTGTCTTCTACAGACATATTAATCTGCTTCAATTTTCCTCACTCAAGACACACTCATTTCTAGAGAGCCCTTCCCAGTCTTTTCCACTAATACATGTCTCTTCCCCTTTCAAAACAACTTAAAAACTTATGTTTCAAAACAATCTCTCTTAATTAGTCTTACTCAGTTTTGATTCTTTATTTTTACTTTGGTTTTCAACATTTAATGGCTCCCTGACCTGTTCTTTGTAGGGGAGGCAAGGCTGGCCCATATTCACTATGACTCACTTATCACTAGGTGCTCACCTTGCCTCTATCAATATCCCAGATGTGTTTAATGTCTGCTCAGTGTACTTCAATGCAGTTTCAGATTTATACACAAGCACATTTTCATAGAAGAATATTAAAAAAGATCACTCCATCTTCCCAATAATATGAATAGTGTTGAAATGAACAATTGTGTTTGGGAAAAATCTCCAAAAAAACCTAACTGTAGCTGAAGAAGAGAGCATGTTATTCATTTAATTGCTGCTTTCTAGGTTTTCTCCTTGAAATCAGTAACAAGACTTGAGTATTTCAATTTTCCACAAAAAAGAGCCTTATAAATTGGAAGTGTTTAACTGAAACATAATAAATATTTTATTAAAGTTTAAAAGACCCAAATAGCTGCTTCTAGTTTTACTATTTAATCTGTTTGCATGACTTTAACAGTGAGAAATTTTGTCCAAATCAGGTGATATAGTAAAACAAAACACAGTATTTTTATAAAGTGTGTGTGTTTGTGTGTGTTATATGGCTTAGCACAGGGTATGTCACACAGTGAATGCTCAGTTAATGCTAATTAACAAGATTAATATTTGAAAAAGATCCAGTCTTCCATTATGGGATATGAAATAGAGATTTGATGGATTGTTGTTCTAAGTTGTTATCATGGTTAACTCTATGTAACACTCTAAAATAAATTTAAGTAGTGTTCTAATATTTTCAGCACTAGGGCAGATGTGGTGGATTCCATGAAGTAAATGATCTATCTGTTCATACTGGGTAAACAATATGTGCACACATGAAATAACAAAATAATATAATGTATTGTCAATACATGCATTATAGAATCTTTAGCTTCCATAGATGTTTAGAAAAGGAAAGAGTCTGGATGTTTTTCATACTTTAAAAAAAGTAAGTTTGTTTTCCATTTATTTTGGGATGGTGTGGAAAATCATAGCATCCTTATCTTTACACATTTAAACTATACACTGGAAGAATTTGGCTTATCTGTTTTTATGCAGTACAGTGCCCTCTGGTGAATGTTCACTCCAGCATAAGCATTCTATTCCACTGAGTTTGTTGTAAAATTATTTACTCTGTGAAACATTACTGGAAAGTACATTCTATTTGCTCAACAGTTTCTAGAAAATAATGACATGTAGAATAAAAGGAAGAGAATATTCTGATTTATAACTTCAAATTATTGTAACTTAAGCCCATGTAGATTTCTTTTACTCAGTACAACACAACTTGGCCTTTTTCTCCATTACCCTCCTATGTGAAAACTAGGTTAGACTTTCTGCATTTATTAGAAGTGCTGCCAGTTATTACTTTTGCATTACTTTTTATTTTTTTTCTTTATTGATTTTAGAGAGAGAAGAGTAGGGGGAAATAGAGAGTGAGAAACATTGATTTGTTGTTCCACTCATTTATGCACTCATTGGTTGTTGCTTGTATATGCCCTGACCTGGGATCAAACCTGCAACCTTGATATATCTGGACAACACTCTAACCAACTGAGATACCCAGCCAGGTCCCACTTTTGCATTTCTTAAAGATAAAGAGGTTGTACTAATACTAATAATTTAATATAATACAACAGAGTCAAGAATGGTATTATTCTACAGGGGAAAACATTTGATCCAGAAGCTCAAATATCACAGGTCATACCTGAGTTGCATTATTTTTTCTTCTTATTTAAACTGTGAATTTTCTTAACCTTTTTAAAAGACATGTTTGCTTAAGGAGGTAGAATGTACCTTTTTATGGACATAACTGGAAGCTCTCATGTGTTCAAACTGGTTTGTAACAATATAGCAAGTCAGGATTAGTGGCTCTTTTAGACATACGTATTTTAAGAATTTTCAATATCAGGTGTTTATGACCTCAGCCCAATTCTTGACTTTTCTAAAGTAGTAAACTAAACTTCAACAAAAAAGAAAAGAAAAAAAAAAGAAAAGAAAAGAAAAAAGAGAAAAGAAAAGAATAGAAAAGAAAAGAGTGAATATCTTTAAAGAACCATAATTGTACTTACCAATTATTTTTTCTAGGTAATAAGAATTTTCTTAGACAGTCTATATACTAAGAGGTATGTGCAGTTAGTCAAAAGACAACTAAGTGTAGGTTCCATCTACCATTTGTGAATGACTTTGTTGCTTTTTTTAGAGACTTGTGTATGGCATTTGTGTCATTAAGATATTCATATATTTTTGTATTTTTAAGTGGACATAGGTCAAAGAGAATATACTGTGAATTATGCTAATTATTCATGTCAGCTTTGCTGTTCATGTCATTGTATGTGATATTCCTGCCCCTCTAGTAACCTCTGTGTATATCACTTGAAACTGCCAGATTGATGGAATTGTTTAAAATTCTGTGTGACATAGAAAGAAACCAGACAGCCAATTCAGTTAATTTGACTGAGGGCGACTAATTAGCATTGAGTTGTTTTTTGTAAAAATAACAAAGCCATGGAGGTGTTGGTTAAAGTGAACACCCACCCATCTTATGTAGGGGAATTTAGTGCATCTTGGGAAAAACCCTGAATATTCTTTATGAACAAACTTAGAAACTCACTAAAATGTAGTCCCCTTTCAAGATATAGTAAAGTGGAAAAAATTGACAAATAATCATTTTATGTGCTTAAAGTAATTTATTTCAGTTGGTTGTTCATTCTAAAATACTTACCATGTTATTGTGGTTTCTTCAATGACTCTTCAATGGAGCATTTATTAAATATTTAACATAAAATTTATAAGGTAAACATGAAAAATTACTGACTTATTAATAAATAAGATATATAACTTATTCAGTAGTATTTTTTTACTAGATTAAGGTATACTTTATTTGGGTAGGCTGAGAGAGTACTTTTACTGTGATCCATATTAAATTCAGTCTAAATGCATACAAATTGGTCAAGTGATTGCTATGATTTTAACTTCTTCAGACTAGAAGTGTTTTTACTGAGCCAACTGACTGATGTTCCAGTTTGATTCACTCCAAATTTATCATTTTTTCAGTTTTATTGAGAGGTAATCCTATATAATAAAAGCCTAATATGCTAAGTGTCCAGTTGTCTGGTCAGCCATTCAGCCAATCAAAGAGTAAGATGCTAATGATATACTAAGGCTGCTCAACTGCTCGCTATGACGTGGACTGACCACCAAGGAGCAGACAGTCGACCAGTTGACCAGTCGCTATGACATGCACTGGTGGGTCCTTAGGCCTGGCCTGCATCCTCTCACAATCTGGGCTGAGAGACCCTCCCCCAGGTGCATGAATTTCGTGCACCAGGCCTCTAGTTGACAAATAAAATTGAATATATTTAATGTGCACACCATGATTTTATATATGTTTACAGTGTGAAATGATTACCACAATCAAGTTAATCAGCATCCATTCACCTCACATAGATAACTTTATTTATTCATTTATTAATTTTTATTTAATTTATTGTGACACTGGTTAACAGTACATTTACACAACAGAATACTACTTGGTATTAAAAATAAGGAAAACTTACTCTTTGCGACAGCATGGGTGTACCTGGAGAGCATTTTGCTAAGTGAAATAAGCCAGTCAGAGAAAGACAAGTATCATATGATTTAAATTTTTTATTTATTCCACATCCTATCTAATAATAGACAAACATGGTAATTAACCGTACCTCCAACATGCTTCCCATTGGCTAATCAGGGTGATATGCAAATTAACTGCCATCAAAGATGGCGGTTAATTTGCATATATAGGTGCAATCCTAGGAGGCGAAAGGGATCGGAAACCCAAGTGGCAGGCGAGAAGTGGGGGGTGGGCAAAGGCGGCTGGTGATCAGTGATTGCATTCTGGATTGGAGGCAAAGAGAGCCCGGGTGCAGGCCAGCTGGCACCCCCGGACCCCTGGAGCCGGGGTTGCTGGCTGGCTTGCTTCCCCGTGATGGTCATGGCACCCCCAGCACCTCAGCACCTGAGATGCAAAGGTCAGGGATGAAATGACTTTTCCCAACCACATCTGCAAATATCCTGGGGAAGGCATCACGAAGAGTTCACAACAACTGTCTTACTTGGCAAGGAAGAAAACAGTTGGCAACAGAAACAATCCTTTACATCAAAGTTAAGGTCCCTCTGAGTAAAAAAGAATATTTCCAAAGTAAAGGAGTGAGCAGGCAACAATAATAGGTTCTCATGACTTCCACTGAAGTTTGAGCATATGACAGAGTCAAAATGAACATACAAATTAAAACAGACAGTGGACATTCAAATGACCCGAATCAACTGTCACTGTTTGTCCCAATAGCAGCAATGCTTATGTGATAATATAGTTTAACAAACATACAAAACAAGTCACATGATAAGAGAGGTTCGGCTTCTAAAGTAAATTGAATATCTTCTTTAAAAATTCTCATGTCCTCCCCTCTGACTGTAATTCTTAATTTTCCAATCAGAAAATTACCCCAGGTGATCCAGTAACATGTAGAACTTTAGTAACCTAACTTATTTAAAAAAACAAAACATCCCAACCATTTTTAAAATATTTAAATTGATATTTTAGGTTTTAAATTATAGCAGATATTTAGATCTAAATATATTTTCTGAATAGAAAATATTTCAGTTTTTGATTTAAAAAAAATAAACATAAAAAAATATATAAGTGACACATTTTCCCAAGGAACTCTGAATTAGTACCTTTCCCTCTAACTTTCTTCAAGTTAAGAGAATCTATGGAGTTCCCTATACTGCACAAGTTTTAATGAAAGAAAATAAGACTTTCTAAGAGCATCAAATACATGTTTTGTTATTTACAAACATATACACTCCTCTCTCTCTCTCTCTCTCTCTCTCTCTCTCTCTCTCTCAAATATATTCTTACTGATTCAGAGAAGTAGGGAGAGGGAGAGAGATAGAAACATCAATGATGAGCCCTGGCCGGTTTGGCTCAGTGGATGGAGCGTCGGCCTGTGGACTGACGGGTCCCAGGTTCGATTCCAGTCAAGGGCATGTACCTTGGTTGCGGGCACATCCCCAGTAGGAGGTGTGCAGGAGGCAGCTGATTTATGTTTCTCTCTCATCGATGTTTCTAACTCTCTATCCCTCTCCCTTCCTCCCTGTAAAATAACAATAAAATATATTTAAAAAAAGAAGAAAGAAACATCAATGATGAGAGAGAATCATTGATCAGCTGCCTCTTACACGCCCCGTACTGGGGATCAAGCCCACAATCCGGGCATGTGGCCTGACCTGGAGTCAAACTGTGACTTCCTGGTTCATAGGTCGATGCTAAACCACTGAGTCACACTGGCCAGGCTCAATTCTAATTTATAAATTCATTCCAAGGACATATACAGCTTGAAAAGCTTTGGAAGTATTTTTTTTTTAAACTAGCTTTTAAGTAACAAGAAAACAGTTATAGAAGAAAGTTTAAATTAAAATAAAAAATTGCTTTGATTTATTCAAGAGTGGGAACATCCTCCATGAAAATGTGTACCTTGACTGTGGATGGCTGGTAGGCCTTATCACACCTTAGGAATTCAAATGCTTTTTACAATGAAAAGAAAGAGAGTTTCATCTCATTTCTCTACCAGGGTAGATGTCTGTCAGTAGAAGGTGCACATCAATAAAAGGAGGTTCTTGCACAAGCAGTCCAGAAAGTCAGCAATCTATGAATAATCCAGAACCGAGTATTTATCTTCTCTGCCACACACCCTTCCTCCCAGCCAGTGAGCAAGATAATTACTCTCAAGTCAAGCTAAGTGCCCCCCCCCCAGTCACAGTGGCCCAATGCTGACATACAAAGCATACAAATAATTCTCACTCTGGCATAAAAGTGACAACTTTCTTTGAAGAAAAGCAGATACTGTAAATTTCTCAAAGTCTTCCTGAAACATTTTTTAAAGTAATTTTTACTTCTTTAGAAAAAAGGCCATGGGAAACCAGCTGTAATAAAATGCCCATTCTATAAAGTAATTCATCTATACTATTAAAAGGGTAATATGCTAATTAGCCTGGGAGACCTTCCAGATGTTCTTCTGGACAAAGCCATGGTGGCGGGGCCGAGGTAGAGGCAGTTAGAGGCCAAGAGGGGAGGGAAGTTGTGGGTGATCAGGCTGGTGGGGGGCAGGGCCATTGGGGGTAAGCAGACCAGCAGGGGGGCCAGTTGGGGACAAGCAGGCCATCAGTGGGGGTCAGTTGGAGGTGATCAGGACAGCAGGGGGGCAGTTTGGAGTGAGCAGGCCAGCAGGGAGACAGTTGGGGATGAGCAGGCCAGTGGGGAGGGAAAGTAGGGGCGAGCAGGCCAGCAGGGGGGGGCAGTTTGGGGTAATCAGGCTGGCAGGGAGTCATTTGGGGGCAAGCAGGCTGGCAGTGGGGGGGGGCAGTTGGGAGCAAGCAGACCGGCAGTCAGAGCGGTTAGAGGCAATCAGGCAGGCAGGCAGGCAGGTGAGTGGTTAGGAGCCAGCAGTCCTGGATTGCGAGATGGATGTCTGACTGCCAGTTTAGGCCCGATCCCTGTAAACTGGCAGTAGGCCATCCTTCAAGGGGTCCCAAATTGGAAAGGATGCAAGCCAGGCTGAGGAACATACCTACCCCCGTGCACGAATTTCATGCACCAGGCCACTAGTATAAATAATAACATGAAACACTTGCTTTCTTTGGTTTATTTCACTTACCATAATGTCCTCCATGCATATTCTCATTTTGTTTCAAATGGCAGGAATTCTTTCTTTTTGAAGACTGATTAATATTCCAGTGTTGGTGTGTGTTTGTCTCTCTGTGTATATAATCACATTTTCTTTATCTATTCATCTGTCGACAGACACTAAGGTTGATTTCATATCTTGACAATTGTGAATAATGCTGCAATGAAAATGGGAGTGCAGGAATGAGAGATACAGATTTCATTTCCTTCAGATTCATATTGAATAGTGGGATTGCTGAATAGTATGGTAGGTCTATTTTTTAAAAATATGTTTTTATTTATTTACTAGAGGCCCGGTGCACAAAACTCATGCATAGGGGAGAGGGCAGGGGCTTGGGGGGTGTCCCTCAGCCTGGCCTGCACCCTCTTGCAATCCGGGACCACTTGGGGGATGTCTGACTGCTGGTTTAGGCCTGATCAACTGGCAGTTGAACATCCCTCTCACAATCCGGAACCCCTCGCTCCTAACCACCCGCCTGCTCACTCCTTACGGCTTGGCTTGCTGCTCCTTAGCACTGCCGAGGAGGCTGGAGAGGCTCCCGCCACTGCTGCTGCGCTTGCCAGCCATGAGCTCTGCTTCTGGCTGAGTGGCGCTCCCACTGTGGGAGTGCACTAACCACCAGGGGGCAGCTCCTGCATTGAGCATCTGCCCCCTGGTGGTCAGTGCGCTTCATAGCGACCGGTTGTTCTGATCTTTCTGGTTGTTCCACTGTAACAGTCGCTGGGTATATATATATATATATATATTTACTGTCAGAAATTTATTATTTATTTATTTTTAAATCGTTATTGTTGAATGTATTGCATAGGTCCTCTTTTATCCCCCATTAGCCTCTTTCAGCCTGCTCCTGTCCTTGCCACCCCAAGGCCCTCACCGACCCATTGTGTCCACGGGTTATGATATATGCTCCTGTCCTTCCCATCCACCCTTCCCAGCTTTCCATCTGAGATTCAACAGTCTATTCATGCTTCTATGTTTCTGGCTCTATTTTTGCTCCTCAGTTTGTTTGGTTCATTAGATTCCACATATGAGTGAGACCATGTGATACTTATCTTTCTCTGACTGGCTTATTTTGTTTAGCATAATGCTCTCCAGTTCTATCCATGCTGTCACAAGTAGTAAGAGTTCTTTCTTTTTTATAGCTATGTAGTATTCCATTCTGTAAATGTCCCTCAGCTTTTAAACCACTCATCTGCTGATGGGCACTGGGTGATTCCAGATCTTAGCTATTTTAAATTGTGCTGCTTTGAACATAGGGGTGCATATATTCTTTCTGATCTGTTAGGTTATATTTCTAGAAGTGGGATCACTAGGTCAAATGTGAGCTCAATTTTTAATTTTTTGAGGAAACTCCATACTGTTTTCCACAGTGGTGGCACCAGTCTGCATTCCCATCAGAAGTGCACTATGATTCCCTTTTTTTCATATTCTCACCAACTCTTGACATTTGTTGAGTTCTTGATAGCCATTCTGACAGGTATGTGGTGATATCTCATTGTCGTTTTGATTTGCATCTCTCGGATAGTGACTTTGAGCAATTTTTCATATGCCTTTTGGCCTTCTGTATGTCCACCTTGGAGAAGTGTCTATTTAGGTACTTTGCCCATTTTTTTTAATTGGATTGTTTTTCTTTCTTTTGTGAAGTTGTATAAGTTCCCTATATATTTTGGAGATTAACTCTTTATTGGATGTATTATAGGCAAATATGTTCTCCCATGCAGTGGGCTCTCTTTTCACTTTGTTGATGATTTCTTTTGTTGTGAAGTTTTTATTTTAAATTAGTCCCATTTGTTTATTTTCCCCTGAGTTTCTATTGCCCTAGAAGATGTATTGATAAACAATTTGGTACAAGAAATGCCTGATATTTTGCTGCCTATGCTTTCTTCTAAGATTGTTATGCTTTCATGACTTACACTTGTCTTTTATCCATTTTGACTTTATTATTTTTAAAAACTATATATTTTTATTGATTTAAGAGAGGGAGGGAGAGATAGAAACATCAATGATGAGAAAAAAATCATTGATTGGCTGCTTCTTGCACTCCCCACACAGGGGACCAAGCCCGCAACCCAGGCATGTGCCCTTGACCAGAATCAAACCTGGGACCCTTCAGTCCACAGGCTGATGCTCTATCCACTGAACCAAACTGGGTAGGCCTTGAGTTTATTCTTGTGTTTAGTGTAAATTGGTGGCCTAGTTTCACTTTTATGCCTGTACCTGTCCAATTTTTCCAACACCATTTATTGAAGAGACTGTCTTGACTCCATTGTATGCTCTTGCCTCCTTTTTCAAATATTAATTGAGCATAATGGCTTGGGTCAATTTCTCGGTTATCTGTTCTGTTCCATTGATCTATATGCCTGTTCTTGTGCCAGTACCAGGCTGTTTTGAATACAGTGGATTTGTAATATAACTTGATATCAGATATTGTGATTCCTCCAACTTTGTTTTTCTTTCTCAGGATTGTTGTGGCTATTCCAGGTCTCTTTTGGTACCATATAAATTTTTGAAGTGCTTTTTCTAGATCTGTGAAATATGCTCTTAGTATTTTAATAGAGATTGCATAGAATCTATAGATTGCTTTGGGTAGTATGGGCATTTTAATGATGTTGATTATACCAATCCACGAACATGGTATATTCTTCCATTTGTTTATATCTTCCTCTATCTCTTTTTCAATGTCCTGTATTTTCTCAGGTACAGGTCTTTTACTTCCTTGAATAAGTTTATTCCTAAGTATCTTAACATTTTTTGCAATGCTAAATGGGATTGTGTTTTAGTTTCTCATTCTGAGAGTTCATTTTTGTTGTAGAAAATGCCATCAATTTTTAGTTATTAATTTTGTTATGTTGTCAAATTCATTTATTAAATCTAGTAGTTTTTTGATGGACTCTTTAGAGTTTTCTATGTACAATATCATGTCATCTGTGAAAAAGACCATTTTACTTCATCCTTTCCACATTGAATGCCTTTTATTTTTTCTTATTTTCTCATCACTATGGCTAGGAATTCCAGCACCATGTTGAATAAGAGTGGTGAAAGTGGGCATCCTTGTTTTGTTCCTGTTTTTAGGGGAAATTGTTTTAGATTTTCTCATTGAGTATGATGTTGGCTGTAGGCTTTTCATGTATGACTTTTATTATGTTGAGTTCTGATCCCTCCTTTCCAACTTTGCTGAGAGTTGTTTTTTTAATTTTTTTTCTTTATTTTTTATTTTATTTGTTTTAAAGGGGAGAATGATGATTTTTATTTTTTAAAATATATTTTATTTATTTATTTATTTATTTACTTTTTTACAGAGAAGAAGGGAGAGGGATAGAGAGTTAGAAACATCTATGAGAGAGAAACATCGATCAGCTTCCTCCTGCACACTCCCTACTGGGGATGTGCCCGGAACCAAGGTACATACCCCTGACCAGACTCGAACATGCGACCCTTGAGTCCTCAGGCCGACACTCTATCCAATGAGCCAAACCAGTTAGGGCGATTTTTTTTCTTTATTGATTAAGATATTACATATATGTCCTTTTCCCCCTATTGCCCCCAAACCTCCCTTCTTGTGCCCTCACCTCCCTGTTTTCTGTTTCCATTGGTTAGGCTTATATGGATGCATACAAGTCCCTTGGTTGATCTCTCCCCTTTGTCCCCACCCACCCCTACCTTCCCTCTGAGGTTTAACCGTCTATCAATGCTTCTCTGTCTCCAGATCTGTTTTTGTTCATCAGTTTATGTTGTTCATTATATTCCATAAACGAGTGAGATCATGTGGTATTTACCTTTATTTGACTGGCTTATTTCACTTAGCACAATGCTCTCCAGTACCATCCATGCTGTTGCAAATGGTAAGAATTTCTTCTTTTTACCACAGTGTAGTATTCCATTGTGTAGATGTACTATAGTTTTTTAATCCACTCATCTGCTGATGGGCATTAGGCTGTTTCCAGATCTTAGCTATGGAGAATTGTGCTGCTATGAACATAGAGGTTCATATTTTCTTTCTGGCTAGTGTTTCTGGTTTCGTGGGAAATATTCCTAGAAGTGGGATCACTGGGTCAAATGGGAGTTCCATTTTTAATTTCTTAAGGAAAATCCATACTGTTTTCCACAGAGGCTGCACTATTCTGCATTCCTACCAGCAGTGTATGAGAGTTCCCTTTTCTCCACAACCTTGCCAACACTTGTCGTTATTTGATTTGTTTATTCTAGCCACTCTGACAAATGTGAGGTAGTACCTCATTGTCATTTTGATTTGCATCTCTCAGACGATTAGTGACTTTGAGCATGTTTTCATATGTCTCTTGGCCTTCTGTATGTCCTCTTTTGAAAAGTATCTACTTAGGTCCATTGCACATTTGTTCATTGGACTGTTTATCTTCCTTTTGTTAGGTTGTATGAGTTCCCTGTTAATGTTGGAGATTAAACCCTTATCAGTGATAACATTGGCAAATATGTTCTCCCATGCAGTGGGCTTTCTTGTTGTTTTGTTGATGGTTTCTTTTGCTGTGCAGAAGCTTTTTATTTTGATGTAGTCCCATTTGTTTATTTTCTCTTTAGTTTCCATTGCCCTAGGAGCTGTATCGGTGAAGATATTGCTCCAGCATATGTGGATTCTTCTAAGACTTTTATGGTTTCCCACCTTACGTTTAAGTCTTTTATCCATTTTGAGTTTATTTTTGAGTATGGTGTGAATTGGTGGTCTAATTTCATTTTTTTTTTGCATGTATCTATCCAATTTTCCCAACACCATTTATTGAAGCAACTGTCTTGACTCCATTGTATGTTCTTATCTCCTTTTTCAAATATTGATTGAATATAGTGGTTTGGGTTGATTTCTGGGTTTTCTGTTCCGTTCCATTGGTCTATATGTCTGTTCTTGTGCCAGTACCAGGCTCTTTTGAGGAGGGTGACTTTGTAATACAGCTTGGTATCTGGTATCGAGATCCCACCTACTTTGTTTTTTTTTTCCTCCGGATTGCTGCAGCTATTCAGGGTCTTTTTTTATTCCAGATGAATTTTTGGAGAGTTTGTTCTAGGTCTGCGAAATATTCCATTGGTATTTTAATGAGAATTGCATTGAATGTATGGATTGCTTTGGGTACTATGGATATTTTAATGATGTTGATTCTACCAATCCAAGAATACAGTATATTCTTCTATTTTTTTTTTATGTCTTCCACTATCTCTTTTTTCAGTGTCCTATAATTTTCTTAGTACAGGTACTTTACCTCCTTGGTTAAGTTTATTCCTAGGTATCTTAATCTTGTTTTGTTGCAATTGTAAATGGGATTGTTTCTTTAGTTTCTCTTTCTGTGAGTTCATTATTGGTGTATTAAAAAAAAACCCATAGGTTTCTGGGTGCTAATTTTATATCCTGCTACATTGTCAAATTTATTTATTAATTCTAGTAGTACTTTGATGGATTCTTTAGGGTTTTCTATGTACAATATCATGTCATCTGTGAATAATGACAATTTTACTTCTTCTTTTTCAATTTTGATGCAATTTGTTTCTTCTTCTTGCCTGATTGCTATGGCTAACACTACCAGTACTTTGTTGAACAGAAGTGGTGAAAGTGTGCATCCCTGTATTGTTCTTGTTCTTAAGGGAAATGGTTTTAATTTTTGTCTATTGAGTATGATGTTGGCTATAGGTTTGTCATATAAGGCTTTTATTATATTGGGGTATGATCTCTCTATTCCCACCTTACTGAGAGTTTTTATCAGGAAAAGGTTTTGGATTTTGTCAAATGCCTTTTCTGTATAAATTGATATGATTGTGTGATTTTTGTCTCTCAATTTGTTTATGTGATGTATCACGTTTATTGATTTGTGGATATTGTACCAGCCTTGCATCCCTGGAATAAATTTCACTTGGTAATGGGGTATGATTTTTATAATGTAATGCTGGATCTAATTTGCTAGAATTTTGTTGCGGATTTAAGCATCTATGTTTATCAGGGATATTGGCCTGTAATTCTCTTCCTTTGTATTGTTTTTATCTGCTTTTGGGATTATGGTAATGCTGGCTTCAAAGAACGAGCTAAGGAGTGCACCATCCTATTGAATTTTTTGGAATTGTCTGAGAAAGATAGGTTTTAGCTGTTCTTTGAATGTTTGGTAAAACTCCCTGTGAAGCCCTCCAGTTCAGGGCTTTTGTTTTCTAGAAGTTTTTTATTTATTTTATTTATTTATTTATTTTTATTTTTATTACTCTTTTAATTTCATCTGCTTATTGGGATTTTTTGATTCTTCTTGATTGAGTTTTGGAAGGTCGTATTTTTCTAGGAATATGTCCATTTTGTCAAGGTTGTCCATTTTGTTGGGTAGAATTGGTCATAGTATTTTTTCTTTACAATCCTTTGCATGTGTGTGGGGTCTGTTGTTATTTCACCCCTTTCCTTTCTGATTTTGTTTATTTGGGTCCTCTTTCTTTGTTTCTTGGTGAGCCTGGCAATAGGTTCATCAATCTTGTTTATCCTTTCGAAGTACAAGCTCTTGGTTTTATTGATATTTTTTAGTAATTTTTTTTGTCTGTATGTCATTTATTTCCACTCTGATCTTTATTATTTCCTTTCTTCTGCTTACTCTGGGCTTTTCTTGTTGCTCTCTTTCTAATTCTTTAAGTTGTAGGGTTAGATTACTTATTACTATTTTTCTTGTTTTTTGAGGTAGGCCTGTAGAGCTCTGAACTTACCACTGAGGACTGCTTTCTTTGTGTCCCATAGACTTTGGATAGTTGTGTTTTCATTGTCATTTGTTTCCAGGAGGCTTTTTATTTCTTCTTTGATCTCTTTGGTAACCCAATCATTGTTTAATAGCATGCCATTTAGTCTCCAAGCGTTTGATTTTTTTATTGTTTTTATTGTAGTTGATTTCTAATTTTATGCCATTGTTATCTGAGAAGATGCTAGATATGATTTCTATCTTCTTGATTTTGAAGATAGTTTGCCTGTGTCCTAACATGTAATCTCTCTTTGCACATGTCCTGTGTGCACTTGAGAAGAATGTATATAGTATATTCTATAGCTTTGGGGTGAAATGTTCTGAAGATGTCAATTAAATCTATCTGATCTAGTGAGTCATTTAGGATTGATGTTTCTATGCTCATTTTTTTTTTGTTTAGAGGATTTCTCCAGTGGTGTCAATGGAGTATTAAAGTTCCCTACTATGATTGTATGTATTGCTGTCAATCTCTCCCTTAATATCTTCCAGAAATTTTTCATGTTTTTGGGTGCTCCTGTATTGGGTGCATATATGTTTACCAGAGTTATATTCTCCTGTTGGATTGCTCTCTTTAATATTATGAAGTGGCCCTTATCTCCTACTATGGCCTTCACTTTGAGGTCTATTTTGTGAGATATAAGTATTGCTACCCAAGGTTTTTTCTCATTTTTATTTTCCTGAAAACTTTTTTTCCATCCCTTCACTATCAGTCTGTGTGACTCCTATTTCTGATGTAGATCTCTTGTAGACAGCAAATATATGGGTCATAGTATCTTATCCATTCAGCTACCCTATGTCTTTTGATTGGAACATTTAATCCACTTATGTTTAAGGTTATTATTGACTAGTGGCCTGGTGCACGAAGTTCGTGCATGTTAAAAGGGGATTAATTAGAGGAAGTATTTTAATATTGCTATTTGCCCTTTCTCTATAATAGAAGTGTCAGAGATGAAAGAAAATTAGTTAAATGTATACAAAAATCTTCCTTCTATCAGAGTCTGGGGCACACCATGGGACCCAGAGTCAAGTCCCCGCCCACCCACAGCACCTCAAAATCGCGTGAGACCCAGACCCGACTGGACCCACCCTTGCCAAGCCCCACCAGGTGGGGGGCGCAGCCTCAGGTCTCCTGGCTTGGCGCCAGGTGGGGGCTGCAGCCTCAGATTCCTCATCAATCCCCACTGGGTGGGGGGCGCAGCTTTAAGTCCCCCAGCACACTCTCAGGTCCCCTGGCCCAGCACTGGGGTTGGGGCATGGCCTGAGGTCCTTTGGCCTGGCACCAGGGTGGGTGGTGTAGCCTGAGGTCCCCTGTAAATCCCTGCTGGGTGGGGGGGGGAGGGCTGAGGTCCCCTGGCCTGGTGCTGGGGCAGGAGGCATGACCTGAGGTTCCCCAGTCTGGTCTGGGACAGGAGGCACGCCTTGAGGTACCCTGACAAGCCCTGCTGGGTGGGGGACACAACCTGAGATTCCCCCATCAAGCCCCACCGGGCAGGGGGCTTGGCCTGAGGTCCCCTGTCCAGCCCCACCGGGCAGGTGATGTGGCCTGAGATCCCCCATAAAGCCCTGCTGGGAGGGAGGCACAACCTCAGGTCCCCCGGCCTGTCACCAGGAGGGGGGCACAGCCTCAGGTCTCCTGGCCTAGGGTGGGGGGAGCAGCCTGAGATCCCCTGGCCTAGCCCTGGGGTGGGGTTGTGTGGCTTGAGGTCACCTGTCAAGTCCCGGTGCTGGGTCAGGGAGCATGAACTGAGGTACCCTTTCAAGCCCTACCATGTGGGGGGCAGGACCTGAGGTCCCCTGTCAAGCCCCACTGGGTGGGGGGCACTGCCTCAGGTCTCCTGCCCCAGCCCAGCACCATGCAGCCTCAGCTCCCTGCTGATTGCTCCTTAAGGATTATTATGGGAACTCTGCCTCTGTTGTGGGTGCAGCCATCTTGTGTTATGGAAACCCTGCCTCAGCTGAGGACACAGCCATCTTATGTTACAGAAACCCTGCCTCCACTGTGGTCACCACCATCTTTGTGATGGTGTTATGGTCAATTCACATATTCCCTCTTTATTAGATAGGATAGGAACTTGTTTGTCATCACTCTTATTCTTATGCCTGTATTCCTCCTTCCCTTTCTATTTGTCCTTTTTAGAGCAGTTCCTTTAGCATTTCTTGCATTGCTGGTTTGGTGGTAATAAACTCCCTTAGCCCTTTTTTGTCTGTGAAGTTCCTGATTCCATCTTCAATTTTGAATGGTAGCCTTGCTGGGTATAGTATTCTTGGAATCAGTCCCTTGCTTTGCATCACTTTGTATATTTCATTCCATTCCCTTCTGGCCTGATGTGTTTCCATTGGGAAATCAGTTGATATTCTAATCAGAGATGTGTTGTAGGTAACTTTCTGTCTCTCTCTGGCAGCCTTTAAGGTTCTTACTTTGTCACTGATGTTTGCCAATTTAATTATGATGTGTCTTGGTGTGGGTGTTTTGGGATTCATCTTATTTGGGACTCTATGTGCTTCTTGGACTTGTGTGACTTTTTTTCTTCCCAAAGTCAGGGAAGTTTTTTGTCTTTATTTCTTCAACAAGTTTTTATTCTTTGCTCAGGTTCCTCTTCCTCTGGAACCCCTATTATGTGGATGTTGTTTTGTTTCATGTTGTCCCATAGGTCCCTTAGGCTCTCCTCCTGCTGTTTAAGTCCCTTAGGCTCTCCTCCTGCTGTTTTCTTTCCAGTTGCTGCTCTGCTTGGGAGGTTTTTCTACCTTGTCTTCTAACTCACTGATGTGGTCCTCAACTTCTTTTAGTCTACTGTTGAAACTGTCCATTGTGTTCTTTATTGTGGCTATGTAATTATTATTTTCTTTTGATTCTGCTTCATTTCTTACAGATAATTACACATGTTTAATTTTTCTTCCACCCTTTTCAGTGTCCTTAAAACCATTGCTCTGAATTCTTTCTCTTACAAATTGCTTGTTTCAATTTTGTTTATTTCCTTTTCTGCTCATTCCTCCCTTTCTTTTGAATGGTGGTTGTTTCTTTGTCACCCCATTTTTGCTTTTCCTTTATGATTGTTTCTACATATCAGATCAAACTGCTATGTCACCCAGATTTTTTGAGTTTCTTATATAGTAGATGTTTTGTGGGACCCAGTGGTGCAATCTCGCTGGTCTTCTGGGCTGGGCAATCTAAATATGCCTCCTACTTGGGATATTTGGGTTCTCTTGGTGTAGTTGGGTCTTGAGTGTTATTGTCCCATTTGTGGATGGAGTCTCCTCTCAGGGTGGTGTCTGGTTATGTGGCTCGCTCTCTACTACATTGACCAAACAGCTCAAAATACAAATTGACAAGACACAACACAAATGGTACTTACCATACCAATAATCCCAATATAAGTGACCACCAGAGAAAATAAAGTTAGGGGATAGAAAAGAGAGAAAAACTGATATTGAGGAAAGAAAAAATGGTGAGAGAAAAGAAAAAGAAGAACAAGGACAGAAAAGAAAAAATGTGTATATGGGGAGAAAACACCACAGAATAAACAGATAAACATAAAAATGCAAACAACAAACACCCAGAAGAGTGGGGGCAGAATCTGTAGAGGCAGAACTTATATACAGAAAGTAAGGTTATGGACTTGAATTATTATGGGGAGGACCTTGGTTCAGTATACAGGAGGTAGAAAGAGGATGAGTGGATAAGAAGAAAAAAAAGAGAAATAAAAAATAAAAAATAAGATAAAATAAAAATAAAAACTAAAAATCAAATGAAGAAAGAATAATGCGAAAAAAATAAACAAACAAAAAATAAAGAAAATAAAGAAAAAATTAAATTAAAGAAAAATAAATAAATAAAATAAAAATAAAAAAGTTAAGTGTCATTCATTTCAGCTGAGTTTTAAGGCCCCATGGGGGCTGGTTTAAGATCCCATTCTTTTTTTTTTCTGTCTGCCACATCTCAGTTTCCTGTTAGGCAGTCAGCACCATGTTGAAGTTCCAGGCGATCCACTGCTCCTCTGTTTTTGTCTATCTCCACAGCCTTGCCAGCCATCCGGCAGGACCAATCTGCCCACTCTTTCTGTCTGCCTGATGTCAATCTTAATATCTCAAGCTGCTGTTTCTTATAGGGCTATAGTTAGGTAGGTTGCTATAGCATTTTCTGTGCCTCAATGGCTTCTCTTCAACCCAGTCCCTGAGGGCTCTTTAGGACTATTCAGTTTGTTTGTGTTCCTTGTACCACTCAGGGTATAGTCTGGGTGTGGCTGTATTGGTTGTCTGGAGACTGCTGGGAAGGGCTAGCTCTTCACAAGAAAAATGGCTGCTTAGTTCTGGAGGGTCAGGAATGTTCCAGTGCTGGACTCCCAGTCATCTCTCCCTCACCTGCTCTCCTCCATAGCCTCTCCCCAGACTCCACAAGTCTGCACCTACACCTGCACCTCAGCCACAGGTGAGTGTTTGTATTTGAAAGATTCTATGAACTGGGTTTAGCAAATAAAAGCAACAACCAAAAAGAGGGGAAACAACCATGCCACTGCAAGTTTCTCCCCCCTCTCCCCCCACACCATGTAGCTCGGGCAGTTCTTCAGGCTGCTCCCTCTGGGCTCAGCTTCTTGTGGCTGTGGACTTAGAGCTAGAATCCCTTGCCACCAGAAGCCCTGTGGACTTCCTTTCCACAGTCAGCTATTATGCCTGTCCCCAAGGGACACGAACTCCCTTCTGACTCTCTTGGCTCGGAGGTCTTGCAACTCTCTCCAGCGCAGATCCCCAATCCTTAATGTTCTTCAGGTGTCCTCTGCCCTTCCTGGCTGAAAATTGTCTCACCAGCTATGTCTACACCAATTCTGGGTGGATGTTATTCGATTTAGTTGTTCCTTCTATCTGCTCCGGGACAAGGCACAGGACATGTCTGCCGATTTGACTGTCATTTTGTCTCTCCTAAATAGGTTTCTTAATGATAGCACTTACAACCTCTAGCCTATAAAATGCTAATGTTGGTCACATTTATGCAAATATAAGTGGAAAAATATAATAGTCAGAATTTTCTAAATTTTTCTAATTATAGAACACCTGTGTTTTCACAGAACCTGTCCTGATATTGGTGTTTCTCATACTTACTTTGGGAAATGCTGTTTCTTTTCTTTCATTTTTTTTTTGTTGTTGTTGTTAATCCTCACCCAAGGATATTTTTCCATTGATTTTTTTTTTTTAGGGAGAGTGGAAGAGAGAGGGAAAGACAGAGAGAAACATAGAAGTGAGAGAAGCACATCGATTGGTTGCCTCCTGCAGGAGACCTGATCAGGTCCCGAGCCAGGGAGGAGCCTGCAACCAAGGTATGTGTCCTTGACTAGAATCAAACCCAGGACCCTTTGGTCCACAGGCCAATGCTTTATTCACTGAGCTAAACCAGCTAGGGTGAGGAATGCTGTTTCATGGCTTTTTTCTCAGAGGCCTGTCAAACTAAAGAAAAGCATTGTCATGGTAGTTCAAGTTATAACTTCTCCTAGAGTTATTTGACTTGTATTTTTATAGGAATTTTGAAGATTGAAGTCTTCAGGGTCCAAAAGGAAAATAAAAAAGTTCCTTGATGCAAGAGTTTTTAACAAAACCAAGAAGCTGAGGAAAGCATCTGGGGCAAGAGGTATATCCCAAATACCTCTCAAATTATATTACATAAACAACTGCCTATTTCATATACAGTACTTTAATGGAAGCCCTATGTAGCTGACCTTGCTAAAGAAACAAGGCTTTTGCATAAGGATAAGACACATATTATAACATAGTTTTTCTTTTCCTCATTAATAAGGAATACAGTCCATAAGTGATTTATGCTTTCATTTATGAAAGTGGACTCTATATTCTAGCTCTTAGATACATTAAAAATAATTTGAAAATGATTTTAAAAGTAGTAGAATGGTAACCCTGGGGAACTGAGAATGGATTTTCTTTTTATATTTTATTTAATTGAATTTAACAACTCTATTCAATAAACAGGTTTGCTGAGTGAATGAAAAAAATGCATAAATGAGTAAATGCCAGCTGTGTATAATGTTCTATCTGAACAAGACATTATGGAAATGTTAAAGATAACTAAGATGTGGCTCTTTATCTTCAAAAGTTTGTAATGGAGTTATAAACTCTTACCTACTAACCTACTCCAAATCAATAGCTTTCATGCTTTACAAAGTGCTTTTACATTTAATTTCTCACTGCATCTTCATAAAACTTTGTGAGTTAGGTAGTCTTTTCTGCCATTTTATGGGGAGAGAAAATGACTTGCATGGAGTTCTACTGCTAATAAATGATAAAAGAACTAGTGTAGTTCATCCTATATGTGTAGAAAGCCCTTGTTAGGTAGCCGCCCCTGTTGAACCACACCCACTTTACCATTCTGTTCAGACAGCGTTACATATGAATTTGCACTCATTGGTGTACACATTCAACTTGTTCAAAAGTTATTTTCTTTAGGGGATATTACAAAAGGAAAAAAAATGAGGCTTAATTATTTTTTAAATCCTCTCCTACTTAGTGTGTTGGCACATGCTGAAGAATGCACTTCACTGATGATCTTTGGCACCAGATAACAGTTGTGTCTGAGTCTGGTTAGTATATTGCATCCTTGCATTGCCTGCTTAAATTAATATTGTTGGTAAAGTATATACTGCATTCATAAAATGTAAAATAATTGCACACTGGTCTTTTGAAACATTAAATTCAAATATAAGCATTCTACTTACCAGGAAGGTGTCATAATAAAATTGAAAGACACCAGAAACTGGACAATAGTCAGAAGACCCAAGTTGAAGTCATGATTCCAGAATTTACAAACATGTAGCCATGGCAAAATCATTTGGCCTTGTTGAGTCTCTTTCCTTATTTGTAAAGTGGAGATAATAATAACCATCTTGTTTGTCTCATTGGTTGTAAACTGTCCTGTTTCTCTCACAGTTTACTCTCAGAGAGTACATCCCGGGACCCACCTAAGTGAGTTTTCTAACCTAGAGCACTACCCACACAGTAAATGAACTTCAGTGGCCTGAAAGGTTAATGATCTTTACAACATGGGATGTTTACTTCTATACTATTGGAGAGAAAACTAGGTACAATATTGAGTAAACCCCTTATACTCTTTACTAGAGACCCGGTGCGGGGGGGGGGGGGGTGTCCCTCAGCCTGGCCTGTGCCCTCTTGTAGTCTGGGAGCCCTTGGGGGATGTGTGACTGCCGGCTTAGTCCCGTTCCTTGCCTAAGCCATCAGTTGGACATCCTTAGCGCTGCTGCAGAGGTGGGAGAGGCTCCTGCCACCTCCGCTGAGCTCTCTAGCCGTGAGCCTGGCTCAGGGCTTCTGGCTGAGCGACGCTTTCTCTGTGGGAGCACACTGACCACCAGAGGGCAGCTCCTGCTTTGAGTGTCTGTCCCCTGGTGGTCAGTGCGCATCATAGTGACCGGTCGTTCTGCCATTCAGTTGATTTGCATATTAGCCTTTTATTATATAGGATTATAATAACCTTTTTAACTGACAATGTCACTCAGTAACATTATAAACCAGTGATTCTTAAGCTTTGGGGAGCATTGTAGTCTGCAGGAGAGTGTGTTAAACATATACATTTTCAGATCTCATCTAAATATTCAGTGGTTTAGGGTGGGAGAATCACGGTTACAAGCATCAAATAAATCATGAAGACATCAAGGAACAAGGAATTAATGTAAAATGATTGAGCAAAATGT
Organism: Myotis daubentonii; assembly: GCF_963259705.1. Taxonomy (NCBI): domain Eukaryota; kingdom Metazoa; phylum Chordata; class Mammalia; order Chiroptera; family Vespertilionidae; genus Myotis; species Myotis daubentonii. Next base: position 108,823,466 of record NC_081861.1, read on the forward strand.
GAAGATTAGTTAGTCACAGATACATGATTCCACTTTTGGGTCTACTAGTTAATGTTCCAGGCACACTTCTGTCTCTATTGCCAAGAAGAAGAGAGGTAGATTGGATTCCATTCTCATATGTCCTAGAACACAGATCCATTGTATTCTGGTTCCATAGACTTTATAATCCAATCAGTCATTGTGTAGTTCTGTACATTGTGTTGCTTTGTCAGGACCTTTTTAGTGGATATATTTCATGCATGAGTTTTCAATTTTTAAATTAATAAATCTAATGTAGCTATGTAGCTACAGATTTGACAAGGTATAAGCTAAAATTTTACCATTAAAAATAAAATTTTAATATTGTTTTTGCTCATTGTGATTCTAATAGAAGACAGTAACAAATCTGGAAACCTTAGGCCAACAGCAAACTTCTGTTGTTCAAAATAAAACTATTTTTTATGGATCTATAAAAAGATTGAGAAAGAATATGACTTGGTTTTTCTTAGTAAAGAGACAGGTAATGAGTATTGGGGCTGAAGTTTGATTTAAAATATTTGTAATGAATTTTGTTCATATCATATGCTTATACAATCTAAAAAGAAACAAAATTACCAATTCATGTTATAAGTAGCTTTGAGGTACATATTTGGACCTAACCATTTCATATACTATAATACTTATTTTAGTTTCCTTTATTCAATTCTATTTTAGTTTTTAATAATTTTAATTTTCATTACACATTAGAAGCCCTGTAACTTGGTATATTTGATTTGGGTTAGTGAAAACAAACAGAGAAAGGAAACATTCTAGTGGGTTAAGCATTTCAGCCTGTCCATCACATTTTTCAAGTGTGGTAATGATATCTTGTTATTCAAAATTAATATAATTTGTAATTAGAAAATTCTATAGTTCATAATACAAGGTCCAAAAATATCACCAAAATGTCCTGATTAAAAATAATTACTTTTTGAAATTTAGAACACCTCAGTGGGGTTTTGGGATTAGGGTTACTTTTCTTTGTCATCTGTAGATTGTTATTTACAAAACTACTGGGCAGACAGTGTATTTGTAGAGGACTTTGAACTCCTACCAGGAAAAGTGTTATAAAAAATAGCTTTTATTATCATCACACAGGCATTATAACTGATACAACTGGTTGTGTTAAGCATTGAAAATCAGGGTTCATAGATTACATTGTCAATGTTGTCATAAACTTCCCATTTGAGTGTGAACATCCAACTTCACACATTTTGCTCCTGAATTTACCTTCTGTAAAATGTGGATAATAGTATTTAACTACATCGTACAGGATGTTATGAAGCTTAACTTTCCTTTTTTGAGATTGTCAAATATAAAAGACCATAAAAATTATTCGCACTACTTTGTTCTGTCTGGCATCTTTGTGGACTGTCTTAGCATAGCATGTATGAAAATTGGAGAGGTAAAATATCCTTCTCACTAGTATGTAATTAAATAATTTTGATGTATCTTTCTCCTATATTCCTTCTTCCCATTCATGAACTTGAAGGAGGGATCTTGAATTTGCCTGACTTCACTCACTAAACAAGTATCTGTTGAACAATTACTGTGTGTCAGGAATTGGGATTTGAGCTGGGAGTTAAAAAATGGTACTTCCCTATCCCTGTTTTTGGAAGGCTTACAAGTATAGATCACAGGTTTCTTCAGCTGAGACCTGCTGTTACTTCAGGGACAGCACAAAAAAAGCAAGATACTGACAGGGCTTATTGACATTTGCAACAGCATGGATGGAACTGGAGAGCATTATGCTAAGTGAAATAAGCCAGTCAGAGAAAGGTAAATACCACATGATCTCACTCATTTGTGAAATATAGAGAACAACATAGACTGATGAACAGGGACAGATCCAAAGACAGAGAAACAGCGATCAGACTATCAATCCCCAGAGGGAAAGTAGGGGAGGGTGGGTGTTAGGGGGAGAGATCAACCAAAGGACTTGTATGCATACATATAAGCCAAACCAATGGACATGGACAACAGGGGGATGAGAGCATGGGGGGGGGGGGTGGGCGGGGAGGTTGGGGGTTAATGGGAAATGAGGACACATTTGCAATACCTTAACCAATAAAGAAATTAAAAAAAAAAGAAAGCATGCTGGCTGAAACTATTAATGATCATGGCTATTATTTAAATAGGAGTGAAGCTCAGAGGTCTGGACTCTTGAATTCCACCATTCATCCATTATCTAACTGTGTGACCTTGGGCACTTTAGCTCAGCTTGTTATCACCTCTTGTTTTCTCATCTGTAATCTCTAAGACCTCATTTAGTTCTGCATTTCTGTGGCTTCTGTCTTTCAGCTATAAGTAACATGGCAGTTTATAAAGACAATGAAGTTTGTTTCTTTTGCTTGGCCTCAATAGCCAATGATAATTGGAAAACAGTGTCTGGGATGAAAGACCTCCTATCAGCCCTTGAATAAATAAGACATTTCTTGGTATGTTTAAAGGGAAGTGATGAGCCTGTTGATTCTAGGCCATCATAAACACAAACTCTCAGGACAGGCTTAGGGAGGAGGGAGGCTTTAGGTGATTATTTCAAAACACAATATATTCAAACTTTGGCCTCTGAGAAGAGTATAATCAGAACATAAGACTGATAAATATGGAGTTTTCATAAAGGAAAAGAGTATATCCTACTATTTTAAATCAAAGTTCAGAAAGTGATCTCAGCATTCACAACCTACTATGTGCTTTAGCTTTGTGCTTGTCAAGAAAAAAAAGAAACAGATAAGAAGTTGACAGTGCTTTTTTCAAGTATGTGTCATAAAGAAATGTTTACTATATGCCAAGAGTGAGATCCACTAATATTGTGACATTAATTTAATGTGAGTCTCTCTGAGCCCTGCATAATTGCTGCCACAAAAGTTAGTGTAGTTCAGTGAAAAAATGGTTTGTGCAGAGCCACCCAAAATTTGTCAGCTGGAATAACACAACTGTTACAATTTCTAATTTTATTTTTCTTCAGAGTATTGGTTCATTTGTGAAGATTAAAAAGGGGGCTCTTTAAAAATGCCAATTTTGTTCAAAAGCATGATTACTATCCATATTTTCCTCAAATTGCTTATTATACCATTTCACAAAAGCTTTTTGTATGAAAATGCATGAACTTTTGCATTTAGGTTGTATATAATTTTTCTCAGTGTGCTCATATCCTTTTAAGAATAATAATTTTAAAACCTCTTTTTAACCTTGTGATGGTTTCTTCTTTTTAAACCTCAAAAAAGCAAAGGAATTAATTAGTAATAGTTTTATTGTTGATATTCTATGGACTTTGGAGTTGCAACCTTCTGTTCAAGACTCCTTTGATAGAGAATTAAATTAATAAAAAATAAAAGAAAGACAAGAAACACTGACATCAGCTCAAAAGTTTTCTCGCTGACTTAGTTAACAAAGCTCTAAATGGTTACTAGTCTTCCACCTGCAATCAAGTGTAATAAACCTTCACAGCAGAAGTCAAATCTAGGGGAAAAAAGTTGGAAGCTCACACTTACACCATAAAACCTTGTTTATTGCAACCATCAGTCTTCTAAGATATGCCCCACAATGGGATTTGGTAAAGCCATTACAAGGTGCCGTATGAGTTCCATTTGCCTACAGTAAATAGAATGTCAGAAGTGTCAGGGGGAAATAAATATCGGGCTGGTTAAAAGGGAGCAGAGATGGCTCAAAGCATCATTGAGAGGATTGATTTATCTGGCGTGCTATAATGACTGCAGATGTGGATCTGTTATTCTAGATGAGCAATGAATTTGATGAGCTGATAACACAGGACCAGAGAGGCCTGGTTTTAATTACTGATGCGGAATTTATTTGTGAAGCACAGTAATTTACTGAGGGTTTGTTCCGTTATTGACAGGTGACCTTGGGGCTTTTCTCTTCTGATGAATCTAAAAAAGGAGCTTTTAAGAGAAATATCAAACAAAAAGTATTTTATCTGTATTTAGAACATAATGAAGTCATTTGAGATAATTGGGGTGGAAGCTACATTCTTGCTACACAAAAAGTGCTGTTCTGGTTATTTGCTGCTTATAAATTACTGTTGATTTTTACTCAAGTATATCTTTATGTTTTCCTTTTAAGTAAGCCTTAATTTTGTAACTAGAAGTTGGCATTCATTAATGTGCTTATGTCTTTAGTATACACTATTGAGGCAGATTTGGATGGAATCCTGGGATGCCTCGATACTACTTCATTAAATGATAGTTAATTTGTGTACTATGTATTGGGAATTAGCAGGGTGTTTATGGGTCTGACATAGTTCTGATGGTGACCTACAGTTGCTTGTTTTTTTGTTTTTGTTTTTAATATTTTTTATTGATTTCAGAGAGGAAGGGACAGGGAGAGAGAGATAGAAACACCAATGATGAGACAGAATCATTGATCGGCTGCCTCTTGCATGCCCCCCACTGGGGATCGAGCTTGCAACTCAGGCATGTGCCCTTGACTGGAATCGAACCTGGGACCCTTCAGTCTGCAGGCCGCGCTACCCACTGAGAAAACCAGCCAGGGAAGTTTCTTGTTTTTATGGATGATACAGAATATTAAAGTTAAAGAAAGGTAGGTCAAAAGAACAGTGGATCATTTGTATCAATTGTATCACCCCCCTCTCCTTAAAGTTACAGAATTTTCCTCAAGGAAACTAAATGCCAAATTTTGAATATTTATAGTGTTATTTGTATATCTTTCATCTTGGTAAAGCAGGGTTGAGTATGGCAATTCTATGTAGTTTTTAAAATAAAAATGTAGAACTTTTAGGCTTTTATCTAAATTACATTTTATAACTACAATAACTTACTTGGAGTGATTAACCCAGTAACATATATGCATATATGCATAGCCCATGGACACAGACAATAGAGTGGTAAAGGTCTGGGAGGGGCCTGTGTGGGGTGGAGGGAGGCCAATGGGGAAAAAACAAACAAGCAAAGGGGTCATGTATAATACTTTCAACAATCAAGATAAATAAAAAAGGAAATTATCCTCAACAATAACAATAACAACAACAACAAAAACCCAGCAGTTTACCAAAGTGATTCTGTAGTGATTGTGTGGCAAATAATACCTGTTAGAATTTTTTGCCAAAAAACACTGACCCTGTCCAGTTTATAGATACAGTCAATTGTTTACAGGGTATTTAAAAAGTGACTAAAGCAGGAAAACAACTGGACTGCAAAATTTCCTAGAAGATTTTCATCGAATGGTATTTATGCCTTTAAAACTGTTATTGGTTTGAAAGTCGAGTCAACTATTTTCTTTCAAACTTTATATCTTATTATTATTATTGTATTTCTTTGTCATTTTGCGCTTATTTTTGAAAAGTTAATAGGTACTACAATATTTGTGAGGATTTTAATGGTTTGTGTAAAAAATATACAATCCAGAATGTTGAAAATCTTTGCATATATAAATAGGCTGAGGTTTATATGTCTTTATTTGCATGATTTTATAGGTTAACAACCAATTAAATTATTTTAATGGATTCTTCCTGGTTATATGACCAGCCTCTTATTTTTTTTAAATATATTTCTATTGATTTTTTTTACAGAGAGGAAGGGAGAGGGATAGAGGGTTAGAAACATCGATGGGAGAGAAACATCGATCAGCTGCCTCCTGCACACTCCCTACTGAGGATGTGCTTGCAACCAAGGTACATGCCCTTGACTAGAATCGAACCCGGGACCCTTCAGTCCGCAGGCCACTGCTCTCTCCACTGAGCAAAACTGGTTAGGGCTCAATTAAACTATTTTATTTATAGTGGAATTTATTAACCAATCTCCTGAATGTTTTGGATAGGTGAATTTATAGTTAAATACAAATATGACTATTTTGGAATGCTTTTATGATTTAAATAGCACCTCATATTTTGTTGTTATAATATATACCTAATGTATGTATTCCCCAAAATGATATGTTTTATTTATCAAAACAGGTTGACTTGAATTTTTTTTTAAGTTGGAGGTTAGTAGAGATCAAATAATAATTAAAGAATGATTTATTTTTTTTTGTTTGTTTGTGTTTTTCTATTTATGGGGAAATCATTGTTTTTCCTTCTTGTGTTTTTCTGTTGTGGATTTACACTTATAAAGTATATATAAATTTTTATATTGTCCCACATTAACTAAAAGATTCACTTGTCATCTTGTTAATTTTTAGATAAGTTAAATTCCACTAAACAAATGTCAAGTGTATGTTTTCAAATAAATGCTCTCATTGTAGTAAGATCTGTATTTAGGGAAGCTCAAGTACATAAACTAAAGGGTCAAATAGTTATATACAACTAGAGGCCAGGTGCACAAAATTCATTTACAGGAGGAGGGGTTCCCTCAGCCCGGCCTGCACCCTCTTGCAATCCGGGACCCCTCGGGGAATGTCTGACTGTGGGATCAGGCCTAAACTGGCAGTTGGACATCCTCTTGCAATCCAGGACCACAGGCTCCTAACTGCTCGCCTGCCTGCCTGCTTGATGGCCCCTAACCACTTGCCTGCCTGCCTGATCTCCCCTAACTGCTCACCTACTTACCTGCCTGATCACCCCTAACTGCTTCTGCCTCGCCCCCCACCATGGCAACTTCATTGGGAAGGACGTCCAGAAGGTTGTTTGGCTGTCTAGTCTAATTAGCATATTACACTTTTATTATTATAGACTAGAGGCCCGGTGCACAAAAATTTGTGCACTCGGGGGGGAGGAGGGGTCCTTCAGCCCGGCCTGTGCCCTCTCGCAGTCTGGGACCCCTCGGGAGATAACGACCTGCTGGCTTAGGCCTGCTCCCAGGTGGCAGAGGGCAGGCCCAATCCCTAGGTGCAGCCCCTGGTCAGGCTCAGAGCAGGGCCGATTGGGGAGTTGGGGTGCAGCCCCCTGTCATGCACAGAGAAGGGTGGATCGGGAGGTTGCGATGCCACCATTAGTCATGCTCAGGGTAGGGCCGATTGGGGAGTTGGGGCACCACCCCCTGTCACACTCAAGGCAGGGTCGATGGGGAGGTTGCGGCACCACCCCCATCACACACAGAGCAGGGCCCATCAGGGGATTGGGGCGCTGCCCCCCGTCACTCACAGAGCAGAGCCCATCATGGGGTTGGGGCTCCATACCCTGTCACACACAGAGCCGCAGGGTGATCAGGGGGTTAGGGAACTCCCCTTTATCAGGATCAGGGGGTTGGGGCGCCGCCCTCTATCACCCACAGAGCAGAGCCGATCAGGGGGTTGGGGCGCCACCACTGTCACACTCCGGGCATGGCCGAGGGGGAGGTTATGGCTCTACCCCATCACACACAGAGTGGGGGGGGGGGGTTGAGTCGCCGCACCCTGTCACACACAGAGCAGGGCCAATCAGGGGGTTGGGGTGTCGCACCCTGTCACACACAGAGCCGCAGGGCGATCAGGGGGCTGGGGAGCTCCCCCTATCAGGCACAGAGCAAGGCTGATCAGGTGGTTGGGGCTCCTTCCCCTGTCACGAATAGAGCAGGGCGGATAGGGAGGTTTTGGCCCCACCCCCTGTCACACACAGAGCCGCAGCGGTGCTGGGAGGCCTCTAAGCTCTGCTGATCCCGGTGCTGGGAGGCATATTACTCTTTTACTATATAGGATAGAGGCCTGGTGCATGAGTGGGGGCCGGCTGCTTTGCCCTGAAGGGTGTCCTGGATCAGGGTGGGGGTCCCCACTGGGGTGCCTGGCCAGCCTGGGTGAGGGGATGATGGCTGTTTGGAGCTGGTCACACACCCTTCAGGGTGGGGGTTCCCACTGGGGTGCCTGGCCAGTCTGGGTGAGGGGCTGAGGGCTGTTTTCAGGCTGGCGGGTGACTGAAGCTCCCAACTGCTCCTTTTTTTATTTTTTATTTTTTTATTCTGGGCCAGCTTTAGCTCTGAGGCTTGGCTCCAGCTCTGAGGCCTCTGCTGCTGAAAGCAGGTATCTGGTTTGTTTGGGTTCTACAACCGAAACACTGTATCACCTCCAGCTCTGAGATCCTGGCTGGCTGAAAGCAGGTTTCTGGGGTTTTGTTTGGCTTCTATATTTGTTACAATGTTTCAAACTGCAAGCTCAGAGGCCGGCAAGGCAGGCGGGGAACGTTGGAGTCCTCCGTCACTGAAGCACCAAGCCTCATGTTAGCTTCAAGCTGCCTGGCTGCCGGCCGCCATCTTGGCTGGCAGTTAATTTGCATATCGCCCTGATTAGCCAATGGGAAGGGTAGTGGCTGTATGGCTAATTACCATGTTTCTCTTTTATTAGATATGATTCTCTTATCACAAACTTTTACCTAGGAAGCACAAAGTCAGTACCTACTTCAAAGTATGTGACTAACTTCCATACAACAAAGTATGTGACTAACTTTCTTAGGCCATTTACAAATATGCCTTTACATATGCTCTTTAAACTTTTCAGTGCAATCTCCTGACAGCATTCTATTAGTCTCCATTGCTGATCTCCAAAGAAAATAGAAGCAAATGGCATAAATTCCATTTACTGTGATAAAACTAAGGAAGCAAAATAAAATACATTTAGAAAGTTGGGCCAGTTATGGAATGAGCATAATTAAGAGGCTACTGCTAGCAAAGGTATAAAGGTGGAGTAGGCACTTAACTGAGAATTGAGTCCACAATGTGATAATTAATAAACACATCCAACTTTATGTATCCAAACCAGTTATTTAGATATAAATATTTCCCAATAATACCACTTCAGTTCATAACATTTTTGAATCACCTATTTTGGAATTAGATTCTACTCATATATTTCTTTTATTCTAGATAGTCAGTGATGGCAGTCCTTATCCTTTAAGATTAAATATTTTTCATTATAACATCATAAAATGTAAATTTTATTGAAAAACTGGAAAACTCAAATAATCTTTTTCTGTCTCACTTCCCTTGACCCTTCAACCTTGGAAAAAACTGAAATTCTTTCTTCTTTGACTTCTGTGACAGCATAATTTTCTGTGTCTTTAATTTTCCCCCTCTTTGGTCACTATTCATCATTTGCTGATCCAAGTGTGCCCCCATACCTAATGGATTACAAATTTCTGTTTTTGGATTTCTGTTCTGAGTTCATGACTTAAATGAAGAAGTTACTCTTCAAAAATGATTTTCAAACTCCAGAAAAAATAGCATCTCTTCTTTCCTATCTTAAAATTCTAGCTGTCATCAGTCACGTCCTATTTCATATAGCCCCAACTGAATTTATAATTTGTATTTCTAAATCATCTTTCATAATTATCTATATTAATATTAATTATATATATTATTCATAATTGTGTATGGAATCTCTATGATTCTATTTAACAAGCTTATGATTCTCATTCACACTTTCCTGACTTTCTTCACCTTCCTTAATTACCTTTTCCAGTCAACCCTAACACAATAACTATAATGTAGAAATAGCCTCCTGACCTTTTCAGTCACTTCTTCTTCTGGTTTATTCTTCATATTATTTTTAGGATAATAATTTAAAAATTGTATGGCATGTTGTTATTTTCCTTAAGAATCTAGTGAACTTCTTTTTTAAAATATATTTTATTGATTTTTTACAGAGAAGGGGGAGGGATAGAGAGCCAGAAACATCGATGAGAGAGATCGATCAGCTGCCTCCTGCACGCCCCCCAGTGGGGATGTGCCCGCAACCAAGGCACATGCCCTTGACTGGAATTGAACCCGGGACCCCTGAGTCCGCAGGCCGACGCTCTATCCACTGAGCCAAACCGGTTTGGCCTAGTGAATTTCTTAGTGGCTTTTTAATTGCCTTCAGAATTAAATTTGAACTCCTGAGCTTTTAGTCTTTTCCATTAATTGATTACCTCTAAAACCCTATCTGGTTTTCAGAGTTTTCATTCTGACAGCTTCAATGACTACTCATGGGTGTGTGGTTCACGAATTAATATATTCAGTTTGATGTTGTAGAAGAAGAATGAAACTGTCAGTCCTGTCACTTGGCTTTGCCTCTAGTCAAGTAAGGTTGAGCAAGTAAGAGATCTCTACAGTGCATGGAGAAGACACTTAAGTGTTGATAGAATTAAAATGCTGTCTTAAAGTGTTTTCTCTATATATGGCGATTTAAGATTAGTTATCTTTATTTCTATGGATGAAATACAGAGAGTTTTCTATATTAATTTTACAACCCCTTTGTTTATTACAAAAGTATCTTCTTTATGCAAGCAACACACACGGTGCTACTATTTTTCATCCTGATACATTTTTTTTTCTTTTTACCAAATAGAAAACAGTTAACTCTCAAAATAGTTCTTATTTTCTCCTAGTAGAATTGGGCATTTGATGACTTCTGAGCATTCCTAGTTTCACTTTTCTGAAATAATGTTCTTGACTTTCCTCCTATCTTCTTGCTCTGTTTTTAGAAAACAAAACAAAACAATGTGTACATGGCATATATTTGAAAGCAGATCTTTACTTATTCTAATATTATTTTGGCAGTGCCATTCTTCTTACAGTGTTATAGTAAGATTTATAGAATTCAGAAATATATATGGAATTTTACAACTTTCCTGTGTAAGATTCTAAATAACAAAAAAAAAAATAGAAGATTTATAGGTTTCCATAGAATCATTTGGGTTCACAGTAAGGACTTTGTGGCTTAACTGAATGTTCTTGTGTCTATTTAGTTGTTTAGAGTAGAGGGAAATACAGTCATTTAGCACTTGTATTATGTATTGTGTTGAATGCAAAGTTTTATTTAATTTAAGTCATTAACATTCTAAAAAACATGGTTGACATTAAATTATGGGTAAAGCATTTGTGATATCAGGGTATGGTACAAGGTATAGAGGGTGAGAGAGTTTTCTTTCTCTTTCCACTCTCTCTGTCTTATTCTTGGTTATATTCCTTCCCAGTGTGCCCATAATTACATTAACTATTTTTTTATTGGGGGTATTTCTCTTCATACCTTTTTTCTCTCCACATATTTTTTTGGAAATAAGTTACTCTTTGAAAGACACACAGTTCTCAAAATGGATGCACATTTCTAGAATACCTGGATCTAAGGAAAAGGAAGAGTTAAACTCAGGAATTCTACCATTTAGAAATTCTTGACACTATAGTATCCAGAATGTACTGAAGTTTCTTTAGTATTCTCTTTGGGAAGAGTTTTCTAATCAAAACAATAATGCTAAGATTGAATGTGTATTACTTTTAAAGCTATGCAAGGCAATTTTCTTATTTTAAAATGTTATCGATGAGAGAGAGAGACATTGATTTGTTGTTTCACTTATTATGCATTCATTGGTTATTTCTTATATGTGCCCTTACCAGGGATTGAACCGGGAACCTTGTCATATTGGGACAATGCTCTAACCAACTGAACTACAGAGCTACCTGGCCATGGCTACTAGGCAATTTTCAAGTGTCTTCGTCATCTAGTCATATACAAGCAATGGATGTACTATCTTATGTTGCAGAATATACATAGACTTTATGAAATTGAGGTTCTTTTTGAATAGGTAATGAATGCATGTGTTAAGAAAAATTACAAAAGAGTACGACATACAAAGAAAGTCTTCCTTCCATGGAGTCTTGTTTGCCAGTCACCCAGTTCCCTTTGTTTGGATTTACATTTGTATGAGGTTGTGCCACTTCAGTTCTGAGCACCTAACCCTTGCTAATTACCTGAAAGAGGTTGGTGAGGATGCAGGCACAAGTGCTAGGTTCTTGTGTTCTTGGTAGCTAGAGAGGGAAGTTCTGCTTTTTGCAGTAACTGGACAGGAGTAAAGTTAGATCACGACCCAAATTTCTCCAAAAAGAAGTCAGGTTGACATATGCTAGATAGACTCAAAAGTTTTTATTATGATAATTGTAAATGAGCCTTTTCTGAGTATTAAAGCGATACTACTTCTTTTTTTATTTTTTTTCTGTAGTTTTTTTTTAAAATTTTTTCTTTATTGATTAAGGTATTACATATGTGTCCTTATCCTCCCATTGGCCCGCACCCCCCACTAAAGCAATACTTCTTGACAACTTTGTTTGCAGTTCACAGATATGACTACATAGACCTGCATTTAAAAAAATTACTGTATCCAATGAGTATTTCCTGCATTCCTAAATGAGCAAATCTGTATATGCTTATCAAACTCTAAATTAAATATATTAATGTTCAGCAATATGATGATTTCATGTGCATTATAACAACCACCTTTAAATATTGATTTCAAAATTTATGCAATATTTGATGGGGCATATATGGACAGATTGTGACCAACAATTTGCCTTGGAGATATCATTGCTTTAAGAAATATAAATATAAACAAAATATTTATACTTCTGGAGATAAATATCTTTTGGATACCTGTTTGGAATTTTTTTATTTGTGATAAGGGAGATTGGATTGAATGCTCAATTCAACAAATACTGCTCCAGGGACTTTTATAGAGGGATTTAGAAAAATTAATACAGTTGAAAAGAGAGGGATATAACACACATGAGCAGCAAAAGTTATAAATATTGAGAAGTAACAGGACTGTAATAATTATACAAGGACTTCTTTATTCAGTATGGCGTTGAAATACAACATTTTACCTATGAGTAATGCAATACTAAAAGTAACATAAAAGGAATAGAAGGAATGGGGAAGATAAGAATGAAATAGACTAGTAACATAGTAACTAAAATGTCATAGCATCTATCATATATACCCTATTTGAAAAAAAAATAGATTGATTTGCAAACCACATCCCCCATTCTGATCTTGTACTCTTAACCTAACAACAGCACAATTATGCATTAGAACTTCTATTCTGAAATTTAAAAATGTGCTTTTGGGAAATTAATATATAAGTTTTAAATTCATTACTAATGATAAAACCACAGAAAATGTCACCCCATCAGACATAAATATTTACAATGGCAATGAGATATTAATAAATATTTAGAGAATGAAATCTCAGTTTATTTGAATAGTATACTACTATTTCAGGGAACATATCAACACATGCAAAATGAACAAAATATTAGTTAAGTCAATAATCAAATCTGACAGTGAACCATGGGACTGGATTTGAGAATGGTGGATAATGTCAAAACTACAAAAATAGAAATATTGAGATTGTTATTACACATAAAACTAATTTGTTATTATTATTATTTTAATTTAAATTATTGTTTAAAGTATTACACGAACATCCTTTTCCCCCCATTGACCTCTCCCTTGCCACCCACAACCCCAAGAACAAACCCCCACCTACCCTACTGTCTTTGTCCATTGCTTATGCTCATATGCATGCATACAAGTACTTTGGTTGACCTCTTACTCCCTCCCACACTCCCCACCTTCCTTCACAGGTTGTACAGTCTGTTCCATGCTTCTTTGTCTCTGGTTCTATTTTTGTTCATCAGTTTATGTTGTTCATTGTATTCAACAAAAGAGTGAGATCATGTGATATTTATCTTTCTCTGACTGGCTTATTTCGCTTAGCATAGTGTTCTCCAGTTCCATCCATGCTGTTGCAAATGGTAAGAATTCCTTCTTTTTTACAGCAGCATAGAATTCCATTGTGTAGAGGTACCACAGTTTTTTAATCCACTCATCTGCTGATGGGCACTTAGGCTGTTTCCAAATCTTAGCTATGGTGAATTGTGCTGCTATGAACATAGGGGTGCATATATCCTTTCTTATTGGTGTTTCTGTTTTCTTGGGATATATTCCTGGAAATGGGGTTACTGGATCAAATGGAAGTTCCATTTTTAATTTTTTGAGGAAGCACCATACTGTTCTCCACAGTGGCTGCACCAGTCTGCATTCCCACCAGCAATGCAAGAGTGTTCCTTTTTCTCTGCATCCTGGCCAGCACTTGTCATTTGTTGATTTGTTGATGATAGCCATTCTGACAGGTGTGAGATCGTACCTCATTGTCATTTTGATTTGCATCTCTTGGATGATTAGTGACTTTGAGCATGTTTTCATATGTCTCTTGGCCTTCCTTATGTCTTCTTTCGAAAGATGTCTATTTAGGTCCTTGCCCATTTTCTGATTGGATTGTTTAACTTCCATTTTTTTTAAGTTGTAGAAGTTCCCCATAAATTTTGGAGATTAAAACCTTATCTGAAAGAGCATTGGCAGATATTTTCTCCCACGCAGTGGGCTTTCTTGTTGTTTTGTTAATGGTTTCTTTTACTGTGCAGAAGGTTGTTGATTTCTTTTTTTATATAATTTTTATTTCTTAAAGTATCACAAAGAGTATTACATATGTCTCCTTCCCCCCACCCCCCTTGACATTCCCCCGGCCCCTACCCCCCCGCCCCGGTGTCTTGTGTCCATTGGTTATGTAGTCCTATTTGTTTATTTTCTCCTTAGTTTCCATTGCCCTAGGAGCTATATCAGTGAAGATATTGCTATGACAAATGTCTGCTATTTTGCTGACAATGGCTTCTTCTAAGATTTTTATGGTTTCTGCCTTACATTTAAGTCCTTTTATCCATTTTGAGTTTATTTTTGTGTATGGTGTAAGTTGGTGGTCTAGTTTTATTTTTTTGCATCTATCTGTCCAATTTTCTCAACACCATTTATTGAAGAGACTGTCTTTACTCCATTGTATGCTCTTACCTCCTTTGATAAATATTAGTTGAACATAATGGCTTGGGTCGACACTTTTTTCAGTGTCCTTTAATTTTTTCATACAGGTCCTTTATCTCCTTGACTAAATTTATTCCAGGATACCTTAATTTTTGTGGTGCAATGGTAAATGAAATAATTGTTTAAAGCCATAGATTTCTGGGTGTTAATTTTACATCCTGCTACATTGACAAATTCATTTATTAAGACTAGTAGTTTTTGATGGAGTCTTTAGGGTTTTATAAGTACAATATCATACCATCTGCAAATAATGTCAATTTTACTTCTTCTTTTCCAATTTGGACGACTTTTATTTCTTCTTCTTGTCTGATTGCTATTGGCTAGCACTTCCAGTACTATTTCAAACTAGAGTGGTGAAAGTGGGCATCCATGTCTCATTCCTGTTCTTAGGTGAAACGGTTTTAGATTTTGCCCATTGAGTATGATGTTGGCTGTAGGTTTGTTATATAAGGTTTTTATTATGTTGAGGTTTGATCTCTTTATTCCCACTTTGCTGAGAGTTTTTATCAGGAAAGGGTGTTGGATTTCCTCAACTGCTTTTTCTGCATCAATTTATATAATTATGTGATTTTTGTCTCTCAGTTTGTTTATGTGATGTATCACATTTATTGATTTGCTTATATTGTACCAGCCTTGTACACCTGGAATAAATCCCATTTGGTCATGGTGTATGATATTTCTTATGTAATGCTGGATCTGGTTTTCTAGAATTTGTTGAGGATTTTAGCGTCTATGTTCATTGGGGATATTGGCCTATAATTCTCTTTCCTTTTAGCGTCTTTATCTGCTTTTGGGATTAGAGTTAGGAAGTGTGCCATCCTCTTGAATATTTTGGAATTGTCTGAGAAGAGTAGGTTTTAGTTATTCTTTGAATGTTTGGTAAAACTCCCCTGTGAAGCCATCTGGCCCCGGGCTTTTGTCTGCTGGAAGTTTTTTGATGACTGCTTCAATTTCCTCTTTAGTTATCAGCCTGTCGACATTTTTTGATTCTTCTTGATTGATTTTTAGAAGGTCATATTTTTCTAGGAATATGTCTATTTCCTCTAGATTGTTTAGTTTGTTGGAATAGAGTTGTTCATAGTATTTTTTCTTTATAATCCTTTGTATTTCTGTAGGGTCTGTTGTTATTTCACCTCTTTCCTTTCTGATATTTTTATTTGGGTCCTCTCTCTTTGCCTCTTGGTGAGCCTGGCTAGAGGTTCATCAATCTTGTTTATCTTTTCAAAGAACCAGGTCTTGGTTTCATTGATCTTTTGTATTTTTGTTCTCTATGTCATTTATTTCTGGTCTGATCTTTATTATCTCCTTCTTTATGCTCACTCTGGGATTTTCTTGTTACTCTCTTGCCGGGAGCCGGTCCATCCTTGCTGTTTCAAAGGACCTGGCATATATGGCATACTGTTCTTAAAGTGTTTACTCACCTTCTTGGCACTATGTGTTTTAACCAAGGTCTCCTCTCTGAGAAAGGTTGTTTCCCCAGGTAGGGATTTTCCCCTGTAGTTAGGGAGGGAATAAAACCCCTCAACTAAGTGCCAGGCGGGTAATTAATCACTTTAACTACGAACAATCATGCTTAAGCTACATAATCTTTACTCCCTGGAATGGAGATAAGAAACGCACTAACCTTTGTAATAGAGATTGATAGGATTGAATCAACTGGTATAAATACAGTTGTAACAAGACAGAAAAAGACAGAACTTAGAACACAGAACTTAGAACACAGAACTTAGAAGAGAGAACTTACAGACAGAACCTACACAGAACCTACAGACAGAAGAACTTCGCTGGAGAGAACCTGGCAAAAGATCCTGGACTGAACCTGACTACAGAAATTGGCAAGAGAACCTCACTAGAACCTGGTGACTGAACCTGGCTGGAGAACCTGGACAGAACCTGGCTGGAGATCCAAAGCAGAACCTCTCTGGAGATCCAGACCAGAACTTGGCTGGAGATCCTGGCTAGGCTGCTGATCAACTGAACACTGTCTCCGTGTCATTCCTTCTTCGCCGACTCCGTCTACGCCTTTGGGAACCCCTGGACCTGCTGGGGTTGGACCCCGGCACTCTCTTTCTGATTCTTTAAGTTGTAGAGTTAGATAATTTATTACCATTTTTTTTCTTGTTTTTTTGAGGTAGGTCTGTAATGCTATCAAGTTCCCTCTCAGGACTGCTTTCATTGTGTCCCATAGGTTTTGGATTGTTGTGTTTTCATTGTCATTCATTTCCAGGATATTTTTGCTTTCTTCTTTGATCTCTTTGGTAACCCAATAATTGTTTAATAAGATGCTATTCAGCTTCCAATGGTTTCAATTTTTGATTATTTTTATTGTCATCTATTTCTAATATTATGCCATTGTGGTCTGAGTAGATGCTTGATACGATTTCAATCTTCTTGAATTTGGATAGACTTTGCCTGTGACCCAATATGTGATCCATCTTTGAAAATGTCCCATGTGCATTTGGTGAGAATAAATATTCTGTAGCTTTGGGGTGAAATGATCTGAAGATGTCAATTAAGTCCATCTGATCTAGTAAGTTATTTAGGGTAGCTGTTTCTTTGCTGATTTTTTTTTGTCCAGAGGATTTATTCAGAGATGTGTGTGGGGAATTAAAGTCCCATACTGAGAGAAACCAAGATGGCGGCATAGGTAAACACCGGAGTTTGCTGCCTCTAACAACCACTTCAAAAACACAACTAAAAGATGGAACGGACATCATCCAGAACCACAGGAAGTCTGGTTGTGTGGAAATTCTACAACTAGAAGGAAAGAGAAAAGCATACCGAGACTCAGAGGAGGCACAGCGCGGAAGTAAAATACTCAGGTGTGGAGGTGTATGCGGAGCAGGCTGGCGACTGAGGGTGCGGTTTTTGTTTTCAATCTAGAGGGAGTCTCAGGCTCTGAGCTCCAGTTCCAGGTGAGTCTCTAGGGACCCAGACATATGGGAGAAGCGGGACTGTCTGGCAGCGGTCGGAACTTGAGGGAAGCTTTCTCTCAAAGGGGCTTGCAGTGATTACCAGGACACTGAGAAGCAGAGCTTCTGAGGGCTGGACTGAGAGCAGCCAAAACTGCTAGCCCTGCCCTGTTGATCCCGTGGGACCCGCCCCGCCCAAGCCCTGCAGGGAGGCTTTTGCTGGATAGCCTCAGGCAAAGGCTAGATTAGCACCTCCCTAGAGACCCAGGAGCCAGGAAACCCAGAGGTCAGAGTGGGACCATCCAGTTTGCAGCTCCATGGAAACATAAAGGACACACTCAGGGGGCAGACTCAGTGAGCACCAAAGCCTCATTGAAGCAAGTCTTGTCCCAGAGGAGTGTCTCCAGCACAGAAGTTCTCCCACTGCAGACACAGCTGATTCTCACAGCCAATTGGCCTGGAGGCCAATTCCTCCCAGTGATAACTTAAACAATCAAGGCATAACTACAATAAGACTGTGCACAAAGCCCACAAAGGGGTGCACCAAGAGTGTCTGACTCAGGTAATTGGGGAGGCTGAACCACTGGGCCCTAGAGGACACTCAGCACAAAAAACCACTTTATCAACACAGGGAAGCATAAAAAATGCAGAGACAAAGAAAAAGGACACAAATGAAAGAAATGGAGGAAAGCAAACTACTGGATATAGAGTTCAAAAGCACACTTTTAAGGTTTTTCAAGAATTTTCTAGAAACTGCTGATAAACTTAATGAGATGTACAAGAAATCTAATGAGACCCTAAAGGTTGTGATAAAGGACCAACTAGAAATTAAGCATACACTGACTGAAATAAAGAATATTATACAGACTCCCAACAGCAGACTAGAGGATTGCAAGAATCAAGTTAAAGATTTGAAATATGAAGAAGCAAAAAACACCCAACCAGAAAAGCAAAATGAAAAAAGAATCCAAAAATATGAAGATAGTGTAAGGAGCCTCTGGGACAACTTCAAGCGTACCAACATCCGAATTATGGGGGTGCCAGAAGAAGAGAGAGAGCAAGATATTGAAAACCTATTTGAAGAAATAATGACAGAAAACTTCCCCTACCTGATGAAAGAAATAGACTTACAAGTCCAGGAAGCGTAGAGAACCCCAAACAAAAGGAATCCAAAGAGGACCACACCAAGACACATCATAATTCAAATGCCAAGAGCAAAAGACAAAGAGAGAATCTTAAAAGCAGCAAGAGAAAGACAGTCAGTTACCTACAAGGGAGTACCCATACGACTGTCAGCTGATTTCTCAACAGAAACTTTGCTGGCCAGAAGGGAGTGGCAAGAAATATTCAAAGTGATGAATACCAAGAACCTACAACCAAGGTTACTTTATCCAGCAAAGTTATCATTCAGAATAGAAGGTCAGATAAAGAGCTTCACAGATAAGAAAAAGCTAAAGGAATTCATCACCACCAAACCAGTATTATATGAAATGCTGAAAGGTATCCTTTAAGAAGAGGAAGAAGAAGAAAGAGGTAAAGATACAAATTATGAACAATAAATACACATCTATCAACAAGTTAATCTGAAAATCAAGTGAATAATCGGATGAACAGAATGAACTGGTGATTATAATAGAATCAGGGGCATAGAAAGGGAGTGGACTGGCTATTCCTGGGGGGAAAAGGGGTGAGGGGGATGCGGGAAGAGACTGGACAGAAATCGTGCACCTATGGAGGAGGACAGTGGGAGTGAGGGAGGAGGGTGGGGTGGGAACTGGGTGGAGGGGAGTTATGGGGGGAAAAAAAGAGGAACAAATGTAATAATCTGAACAATAAAGATTTAATTAATAAAATAAAATAAAATAAAATAAAAATAAAGTCCCATACTATGATCATATTATTTTCAATCTCTCCCTTGATATCTTCCAGAAGCTTTTTTTATGTATTTGGGTGCCACTGATTTGGGTGTGTATATATTTACCAGAGTTTTATCATCTTGTTGTATCTATCTCTTTAGTATTATGAAGAGGCCTTCCTTATCCCTTCTTATGGCCTCACTCTGAGGTCTATTTTGTCAGATATAATTATTGCTACCCCAGCTTTTTTTTTTCATTTCCATTTGCCTGGAAGATACTTTTCCATCCCTTCACTTTCTGTCTGTGAGTCTCTTGTTCTGCGGTGGGTCTCTTGTAGACAAAAAATATTTGGGTCATGTTTTTTTATCCATTCAGCCACTTGATGTCCTTTGATTAAAGCATTTAGCCCATTTACATTTAGTTATTATTGATAGGTACTTGTTTGTAGCCATTTTTTTTGCCTGTGTTTCTTCTTCCCCCTTTATTTTTCTTCTTTTTTAATAACAGTCCCTTTAGCATTTCTTGCATTGATGGTTTGATAGTGACAAATTCCCTTATCCTTTTTTTGTCTGTGAAGCTCCTGATTTCCCCTTCAATATTGAATGATAGCCTTGCTGGATAGAGTATTTTTGGACTCAGTCCCCTGCCCTGCATCACTTTGTATACTTCATTTCATTGCTTTCTGCCCTGATGTGTTTATATTGAGAAATCATTTGATTGTCTAATGGGAGATCCCCTTGTACATAACTTTCTGTCTCTCTCTTGCAGCCTTTAAGATTCTCTCTTTGTTTTTAATGCTTGAAATTGTAATTATGATGTTTCTTGGTGTGGGTCTTTTTGGATTTATCTTGTTTGGGACTCCCTGTGCTTGTGTGACATTTTCTTTCCCAGATCAGGGAAGTTTTCTGGTATTATGTCTTCAAATAGGTTTTCCAACCCTTGTTCCTCTTCTTGTCATTCTGGCACCCCATTATACCTATGTTGCTTCATTTTATGTTGTCCCAAAGCTCCCTCAGGCTCTCCTGTTTTTTTTTATTTTTTTTCTCCAATTGCAGGTCAGATTGTGTGTGTTTTGCTTCCCTGTCTTCTAATTTGCTAATTAGGCCTTCTACTTTTAGTCTACTGTTGAAAGCTTCCATAGTGTTTTTTATTGTAGCTATATCACTTTTTATTTCTTCTTGATTCTTACATAGGTTGTTGATTTTCTCATCCATCCAGTTTATGAACTGTATGACCCTTATTCTGAATTATTTTTCTGACATATTGCATGCCTTTGTTTCATTTAGTTTCTTTTCTGGGGATTCATCCTTTTCTTTTTTGGGGGGTTGTTTTTATGTCTCCCCATTTTTGCTCTCACTGAAGTGTCTAGGTTTTGAATTGTGCAGGGCCTGTGGCTGCAGTGGAGGGCCTGGTGGCGGGTAAAATGGTCGTGGGTGGCAGCTGTTCCTCTTGTGTTCACAGGGTGGTGACTGCTCCTTGAGGGTCGCAGGTGGTGGCTGCTCCTCCAGTTTTTGCGGGTGACAGCTGCTTCTCAGGTGTTCGTGGGGCAGCTGCTCCCCACATGGTTGCTGGTATTGGCTGTACCCTGGAGGCCGGTGACAGGTAGCTGCTGCTCGTTCTCAGTGAGGTCACAGGCGGCGGCTGCTTGTTCCCCTGGCTGCTTGCTCCTCATGTAGTCCTGGGTGGTGGCTGCTTGCTCCACAGGCATTCGCAGGTGGCAGCTTTTCACGTGACTGCTGGTGTTGTCATGGTGCCCAGGACTAAAGCATCTGGCTGGTGTGAGGGGAGCTCACTCCAGAACTCATAGTAGCCCTCAGCCAGGGAGGCTTGAGTCTGGGTGTTCGTGACTTCACACCTGAGGCAGCAGTTCCCTGGCCGGTGTGGCTGTAGGGTCCTTGGTGGTGTCTGAGGGGCCCCTGGGTTGAGGTGAGGCTGGGTTTCCAGTCACCAGAACTCTATCCTTCAAGGTGGGGCAGGCTCTGTGGGAGAGTTAGTGCTCCAGGAGAGATTACTGCAGTAGCAGAGGCTTCCTGGCTAGGTGAGCCCAATCCACCAGCCCCAGAAGGTCCTGTGAGATCTGGCTGTCCCTCACTCAGACACACACACACACACCATGCATCCACACACTCCCCTTTTGCTCCCTCATTCACTCATACTCTCTCCTTCACTGCAATATTCCTGGCCACCATCTTCATAGTTTATCACACATAAAACTAATTTAAAAAAGAAATACTACCTTCAAACCTCAGAGGGAAGGCAGGGGATGGTAGGCTAGGGGGTGGAGAGGTAAGAGATCAAGCAAAGGACTTCTATGCATATAAGCATAACCAATGGATACAGACAATGCGCGTTGGGTGGTGTACACTGGGAATAGAGAGTGGGTGCAGGCTGGGAGATGACAATGGGGTTAAAAGGGTACATATGTAATACTTTCAACAATAAAGAATTAAAAAATAAAAAGAAGTAAGAAATACTAGTGTTTAGAAAAATTATCAAAGACTATATTAATAACATTATAGAAGAAATCAGGTAGATGGAGAAGGAAATATCATATAGAAAGCAAAAGAAACAAAATGGTTAGAAATTTTAATCAGAGTGAATATAGGCAATAAATATAATGTTATGAAAACTTTCAAGTTACATATCCATAGGTGGATAGATCCAAAGTTTTTCCAACTGTGATTCTTAAAATTCCAAGATCATATAGAGTTGCCTCAGGGCCATTAAGCAGGGTAGGATCTGGTGTTTTTAAAGGGGCATCGATTAGAGCAGTTCTACTAGATGTTGGACTTCCAGGTAGATTGTTTATAAAAAAGACATAATGGTGTATTTTCTCAAATTCTCTCTGCCTGCCCCTGTCTTCCACTCTTGCTCTGGATGATTGCTCAAGTTTTCACAGTTAGTATGAGAAGCTATGAACATCATGCTATATATTACAGCTAGGATAGGTTGTATATAAAAATCGAAGAAGAATATATAATTCATTGTACCTCAAAAACATTTAAATCTTAAAAGTCACCTGATTTAAATTTTGCTAATTTTATAGAAAAAAAGGTTATTAATATTTATTTCATTATATTGTATTATCTTTAGCAATTATTATACAAATGGTTTCCTTAAAATAGCTGTTAAATTACCTATTAATTCCCTCTCAATTGTTGAAAATATTTATCCATTTGCTGATTTTCTAAAATCAGTCATCAACGACAAGTTTTCTTGCCATTCATGAGGATTAGTGAAATTCTACTGCATTGGTTAACTTTAAAATAATGGTTCTCAGCACTATCATATTTATTGCATGGCTAATGTTTTCTGATTATTCTTGTATTACAGTTTGATGGCTGATAGTAAAACTGGAGTGTATAATTACCTGAATTCTAAATAAGAATAAAGTACATTTCTGTGACTTATAAGCTACAGTTTACTTGGGAAACTAAAGTTTGTAAAGGCCTCTACCATCTCTCCCCTTTTATTCCTTTTGTGATTTTCCATTAGGATCTACACATTATATAAATTCAGAGATTTGAATAAGGACAATTATTTTAATATTATTTGTAGTCCATGTAATATGATTTAAAATTCCATTTTATATAAATATGTGCTTGAAGGGAAATCATTCCGTAGTACCACAAAGCCTCAATCCTTATCCCTGGATTGTAGTTACTGAAAATATGATACTTAATATCAGTTTTCTAATGAAACATCTGTATAAAATCAGAATGTGAGATGATGTATTTAAAATGTATGCTCTGGGTTTATGCATTATTTTTCAGGGAGGACACTTCATGTAAATTCTCCTGGTAACAATTGCCACAAAGAGAGTTTATGATCCCTAGGGAACTTTCTATAAAATCGTTTGTTATATTATGTTGTTTAGGGAAAAGAGATTATAACCAAACTACTTAAAAAAATATTTGTTAAGTTGTAACATGAATAGTGGAAATGACTATTTTCACACAACATTAAATCTTATATAATGGAATTTGTGGACCAAGTAAAGTTATAGACTATCATTAAATTAAAATAAAAAGTTAAATGAGAGTATAGCATTGTACCTAGTTGTAGTTATTGTTTCATGGGGAAAACTGAATTTATGATCACTGCTATTCAATGGTTGGTGTATTTATATTCATATTTTAATATAAATAGCAAACTGGAGCAATACTAAGATGCATAAAGTCAGGTGTATTTATCTACCTAGGCTACCATAATAAAATACCACACACTGTGTAGCATCAACAGAAATTACTTTTCTCACAATTCTGAAGGCTGGACGTCCAAGATCAAGGTGTTGGGAAGTTTTTTTAAGACCTCTTTCCTTGGCTTGCAGATGTTTACTTTCTTTCAGTGTCCTCTCATGGCCTTTCTTCTTTGTATATGTACTAGTAAAAAGAGAGACCTCTGGCATTTCGTTATCTTTTTATATTTACACAAGTTATATTGGATTAGACTCTCTCCTTTATGATTTCATTTAACTTTAATTACATGTTTAAAGGCTCTATCTACAAATATAATTACATTGGGGGTTAGAGCTTCAATATATGAATTTTAAGGGCCACATTTAGTTCATAACATCAGGTAAACTCCTCTTCCTATTTAAGACAGAATTTGCTGTACATGAAAATTATGCATTAAATTGCATTAAAATATGAGAGAAATCTCAATAAATTACTTCATATCATAACAAGCTGGAGTAATGGGGTTATTCTTTGTGTTATGAAGCATAAAAGTAAGGATCTGCACATATATTGAGAATATAATACTGGAAGTCCAGGATGGGCAAGATCTCCTGTACCAACAGCAAATGAATAAATCACCTAAGAGCCAATGGTACAAGAAGGGACTCAAGGTTGATATAAGTTAGCAATGAGTAGATTCCTTTGGGAATTGGTTATAAAATAACCATATTGACACTAGATGTTGAAGAGAATTCTGGGGCATGGGGTCCATTATTGGGTGGGAGGGTTTAGGCAGTCAAGGATAAGAGAAAGACACTGGAACTGGTACTGGGAGGGAAACACTGACAGTAAAATGGTAGTTGAATATTCTCAAAAGGCTGACTTAATTTCACAAGTTTACACAAGATTGCTAAAAGGAAGTCTAATGAAGAGAATGCAGCATTATGAATGGGACACAAGCAAACTACTTAACCAAGAGAGATGAATCAAGGAAAATGGCTATGAACCAGGAGAGCTTTGGAAAGGAGAGAAAAATCTGAGAATATGACATGAAAGACAGGAGGGAAATTATATGGGTCCTGTATGAAAGTAGTCCAATTAATAAGGGCCAAAGTTGTAAATGACAAACAGGAGAAGAAAATGCATCAGAATGCACAATAAAAAAGTGATATGAGTGGGAGCAGGGAGAAAAGTTTAATGTCTAGAAAAGAGGTTACAAACTTTGTGTTATGATGCAATGTGAACTTGCCACAAAAACACCAACAAAATACCTACAGCTCCTGCATATAAAGTAGGGGATATTCCCAAAGACAGCATGTTATTAAATCGTCACAGTGTAACTCTGGATGAAATAGTAATTCATTGCTTTGTAAACAATAAGAATTCAATGAGACCTAACTGACATTCAGTCATAGGCTTTGCACTATAGCCATTTATCCTGTCCATAATAAGAAATTGAACTATAATCACATTGTTGAGCTTCATATTTTATCATATACAATGTAATGCCCTTATTAGAAATCTTAGCTTCCCTTTATATCATCCCTCAATGATAGATTTTCTTTTTTTTACCTCTAAATTTTGGTTTCTGTTAATACCTTTTAAAATTTTAGCCTGATACCCTTTTTGTTAAATCTCCTACATTATCTAATGTTCCAACTTCTCCCCCCCCCCTTGAGCTCAGCTATACCCTACATTTTGATTCCTATAATTAACCTTACATAATTATGTATATTATGTAAATAAAATGTATATTTTTTATGTATGTAAAGTAAAGGACATCTTTTTCTTCTTTCCATCATTTGTTTGGTGCCAGATAAAACAAAAAACTTTCTTATACCAGAAAATAGAATTGTGAGATGTCTTTATAATGACGACCTTACTATCAGCTCATGGATCATCCTGACAGCTTCTGTTTCTGTAAGAAGGCCCAAGCAGAAAGGGACATCACAGTTTGTCTCCCTGCCAAAGGGAAAGATAGACCTGAGCTTTAAGGAGAAATAGCCTTTTGCTGTTCATTTGACTGTTAGTGTTGTAGTTATTTATCTTTCACTGTGCACACATTCTAAAGCATTGAATGCTGGACTAATGTTCCCATTTCCAGATGCTAACTATCTCTTGAGAAGTAGGTCCTTGGTGTATCACTGTGTGGCTTGTGTGTGTTAATGACATGGAAAGGTGTTTCTTCATTTATCAAAGAGGGTTCTCTTTGTAATTCTAGTTTCATAGCTTTCTCCATCAGTCTTTTCTCTGTTTGGAATATTGTGTCTGTTTTGTCATGGGGTTATTGATCTGGTCTTTGCCCTTTCCCGGAGGAAGGAAAGCTGTCATTTAGAAATAATGTAAGTTTATGGTGTTTTTTTTTTACCCCCACTTGGGAATTGAAAATGACAGAGTATATATATATATATATATATATATATATATATATATATATATATATATATATATATATAATTTGAGTGCACTTCTATTATGTTATTTAAGAACATGTACATTTTTGTGAAATTTTGTTCATTTATTTTTTAAAAAGCAAAAATATTGAGAAGTATCATGGAATTTATTTGATTCTTGTACCTGTATTTGCTGGTGTGATCACTATCTCTCATCTGAGAAATATACTCCACACATATCTGATGCTTAACACTTCTGCATTCGCATTCTGTAACCTAATCACAAACCAGCACCTTCCACACTAATTTGTACAAATACTAATAGATGACCCAAAATTACCCAGAAATTTCTGAATGAGGTTCATAATCATACTTATTTTTCTATTTGAAATGGTTGTTAATAACTTAAAAAGTGAGGTGGCTCATGACAAGTATTTTTAAATTAGGGTTTTTCTTCCTACGTTAAGTAATGAAAGATTTATAAGAGGACACAATTTTCTCAAATGCTGAGAACAACTGGATTTCGATTAGTTCTGCATTCTGGTAATCATACTCTTGAGATGATTTAATATGCAACCACTTTTTTAGTTTAAAAATAGAAAAATGCAGTCTTCAATAAAACCTAAAGAGTCCCCCTGTTATTGGCATAAAAAATAAGGTGCTTTACTAAAAAAATCTGCTTTGTTGTTTTTAATGCTTTGTTGTTTTTAACCCCTACTCCATCGCCTCCTCCCCACCTTATATTTGGAGAGTCAGTTCCTGCATGTGGTACCTAGCCTTCAGTGAGGTTCTAAATGATGGGCTAGAGATAACAGTACTGACGGGGAATGGAGATACTTTTTGTTAACAAAGTCAGAGATAACCTGCTTGTCATTTCATGGTGAGCTCCAGCCTTAATGTTTCTCTAATAAAATTATGATTTTCACATGCACTCTTAAAAAATCCATGGATACTCCAAAATAAAAGCTAAGTTGTATTTCCAAATATGTATGCTGATCACCTGCATTCAGAAGTGTAGTGAATTTAGATATAGATATATCATTCCGGATTTAAGTGCCAACAAATAATTTTATTGCAATTTTGTTTCATTTCAATATTGAAAATAATAATTCTCCCTTATTGCCATATTAGGAGACTAGTGTTCTTAAAATCTTTTTTTGAACTAGCTTATTTTCATGATTGGTGACTTGGGGTGATTTTATTTCTGATACGTACACGGAGTTACCTAGTTTTAAAATTTACCAAATATGTTTTTCCCCTGTTATTTCTTTTGTGCATAAATAGAGTCTTAATTTACAAAATGTGATACAAAATTCTTCTCAGTGGCTATTATTTTGAAGTTTCTGAATCTGAACTTGGTCTATCCTTTGCCTCACAAGGTTTGTCCTTTGAAAAAACAAGTCTGGAGCTGTAAAGTGGCTTATTTGTCCCAAAACTTATGAAAAGGAAGGGGGAGGGAGTGTTGGGCCTATCTTGATAGCAAAAATCAGCCTTTGTAAGGTTTCATTCCAGGCTAATGGCTGGTGAAATTGTTCTGGGTAGTTAAAATGAAATGAAATGAATTAAAGAACATGAAGGAAAGCAAGCAGAATGGTTTATTGCTTTTCTTTGAAGGCACAATAGCTATGCTCTGTCCCTTTTTGTTACTCATATCTATGTGGAGGATATTTAAAGCCAGGGTTTTGAATATCATGATGGGTAAATGAGAGCTATAAATCTAGAACTATGGTGCAAAATTCTACAACTAGTGGGTACTAAAACAGGATGCCAAAGACTCCAGTCCTCAGATTGTTTTTAACTGATGAGTATTCATAGTTGAAGAAAGGAGCCAGCATAATTCTTCCCTCTCTCTAAGAAACATATACTAGAAGTGAAGAACTAATGCCTGGCTTAAAAAATACACACATTGCCGAGACCGGTTTGGCTCAGTGGATAGAGCGTCGGCCTGCGGACTGAGGGGTCCTGGGTTCGATTCCAGTCAAGGGCATGTACCTGGGTTGCGGGCACATCCCCAGTGGGAGATGTGCAGGAGGCAGCTGATCGATGTTTCTCTCCCATCGATGTTTCTGACTGTCTATCTCTCTCCCTTCCTCTCTGTAAAAAAATCAATAAAATATATTTAAAAAAAAATACACACATTGAATATGGACACAAGAAGACAAAGCCTTGGCAAAGTCAGAACTGGTATTTCTTTCAGAACTGTTCAAAAATTTTCCTGGAATTTTTTAAAGATGAAGGTAGTTTTGAATGTATAAAACAATCAATGATATATTATTTATAATTCAATTAAGAATTAATCAGTTAGGTGACTTGGATCTATCAATGAGCAAAAATTGGGCTTTTAAATGCCTGGTAACTTGCTGCTATCAATACAAAAGTTTCATGAATTGGTATAATGCAGCTTAAAAAGCATTTGCTTTTATGGTGTTGTTACACAGCTGAGAAAATAAAGTGTCATATCAGGTTGGGGTCATATTTATCTAAGAAAAATGAACAGGAGGATTTCTTTTGTCAACACAGGAGATGAGCTGTATGATAAGGGAAATTATATTCTCTGATCTACCCGTCTCTTAGGGAAGTGACTAGAGATTAAAGTCTCAGTCTGGAGTTGCATTACTTTTATACATTTTTCATGTAAGGCAATTTTTGTAAGGGAAAAATGCGGGTAAAAATGTCCAAATTTATTTACAAAATCAAGTCCATTTGGGATTCTCATTGTTCTTTCTTTCTTTGGTGTTATGACAAAGGAACTTAGAAGAAATGAAAATTCAAGTATTCTGAGTCAAGAAGTTGTATGCATATTATGTGTTTCTAACATGTCTATAGTCATCACAAGTTCAATGTGAAAAAATAGCTTACTTATATTCACTTAAAAATAATGGAATATATACATTAGTGATAATAGGAAATTGCCATTGGAAAATTATACTAATCTTTCATTAAAATATACCTTAAAATTGTATTGAATTTATTGGGGTGACATTGGTTAATAAAATTAAGTTTCAAGTGTCACAATTCTATGATACATAGCCTGTATATTGCATTGTGTTCACCACCCAAAGTCAAGCCTCCTTCTGTCACTATTCATCCTCCTTTACTCTCTTCAACCTGTCTATACCTCCCTTTCCCTTTGGTAATCACCAAACTGTTTCCTGTGTCTATGAGGTATTTTTGGTGTTAATTCCTTTACCTTTTTCACCCAGTCCCCCCTCTGAAAGCTGTCAGTCTGCTCTCTGTGTCTATCAGTCGGTTTCTATTTTGTTTGTTTGTTTATTTTGCTCATTAGAGTCTACATTTAAGTGAAATCACATGGTATTTGTCTTTCTCTGACTGGCTTATTTCACGTAGCATAATACTCTCCAGTCTATCCGTGAAGCTGCAAAAAGTAAGATTTCCTTATTTTTTATAGACAAGTAGTATTCCATTGTGTACATGTACCACAACTTTTTATCCTCTCATCTACTGATGGGCACTTAGGCTGCTTCCAAATCTTGGCTGTTGTAAATAGCTGCAATGAGCAGAAGAGTGCATATATTAGTTAATATTAGTGTTTTGGGTTTCTTCAAGTATAGTCCCAGAAGTGGAATCACTGCATTATAATGCAGTTCCATTTTTATTTTTTAAAGCAAACTTCATAGTTTTCAACAGTGGCTGCACCAATCTGCCAACAGTGCATGAGGGTTTCCTTTTCTTCACATCTTTTACAACACTTGTTTGTTGATTTATTGGGGATAGCCATTCTGACAGGTGTGAGGTAATCTCTCATTGTGGCTTTAATTTGCATTTCTCTGATGATTGTGACACTGAGCATCTTGTCATGTAAAACAACCCACTGAATGGGAGAACACATTCTCTCATGATACATGTGATAAGGGGATAATAAGCCAAAATTTATAAATAATTTTTACAACTCAGCACCAAAAGAACAAACAATCTAATTTAAAAAAATGGTCAAGGGACCTAAATAGACACTTTTTAAAACTATGTATTTTTATTGATTTCAGAGAGGAAGAGAGAAATAGAAACATCAATGATGAGAGAGAATCATTGATTGGCTGCCTTCTGCAGGCCCCACACTGGGGATTGAGCCAACAACCCAGGCATCAAACCAGCAACCAGGCATCAAGCCCACAACCCGGGCATGTGCTCTTGACTGGATGGAACCTGGGACCCTTCAGTCTACAGGCTGCCACTTTATCCACTGAGCCAAACCTGTTAAGGTTAAATAGACACTTTAAAAAATTATCTTTATTGTTGAAAGTATTACAGATGTCCTGCCCCCTCCTATTGACCCTCCTCCTTCCCATTTTTATCCCCTCCCCAAGGTTTTGCCCCACTATTGTCTGTGTCCATGGGTTATGCATATCCTATATAATAAAAGGGTAATAGACCTGGAACGACAGGTTGCTATGATGCGCACTGACCACCAGGGGGCAGACACTCAACACAGGAGCTGTCCCCTGGTGGTCAGTGCACTTCCACAGGGGGAGCTCCGCTCAGCCAGAAGCTGGCTCATGGCTGGCCAGAGCAGAGGTGGTGGCGGAAGCCTCTACCGCACCTCCACGGCAGTGCTAAGGATGTTCCACTAACCGGCTCCCCGCAGGAGCGGGCCTAAGCCATTAGTTAGACATCCCCTGAGGGCTCCTGGGCTGCCAAAAGGATGTCTGACTGCCAGCATAGGCCTGATACTCTAGGGAGTGGGCCTAAGCCAGACATCCCCCGAGGGGTCCCAGGACTGTGAGAGGGCACAGGCCTGGCTGAGGCCCCCCACCACCCTGAGTGCACAAATTTTTGTGCACCAGGCCTCTAGTATGCATATAAGTTCTTTGCTCGATCTCTTCCCTCCCCAACCCTTCCCTCTGAGGATCCTCAGTCTGTTGCATGCTTCCATGTCTCTGGATCTATTTTGTTTGCCAGTTTATTTTGTTCATTAGATTCCACATATAAGTGAGATCATGTAATACTTGTCTTTCTCTGACTGACTTATTTCACTTAGTATAATACTCTCCTGGTCACTAAATAGACACTTCTTCAAATAGGACATACAAATGGCCAAAAATAAAGTTTTAATGTTAACTAGGTACAGATCTTGTTATAAAATATAAAATGATCTTATTTTTTTGAGAATATTGGCCCTTGTCTTTTGGTTATAGAGATAAATTTTGTCATTTAGTCTGTGAGAAAAACTATTCTACCCACTCTTTCAAATGCGTATATCAGCATTACTTCAAATATATGTCACTATTAAGGTAATTTAATAGATGAAACTAGATATTTAAAACATTGTTTGTATTTATTAAGCATGTATTATGAGCCCAATACCAATATTATAAGTCCAAGCTCAATGATATGAAATGGATTTCATGATGAATTGAGTGGGATTATCTTCAATATTTTTTTGATATTATGATACATATGTTTGCTTGCTTTTTATACCACATAGTGTTTGGGTTTAAGGAAAGTACCACATTGATTTACCAGTACAAGAACTTAGCTTCCTACTTCTATCATGAGAGTTTTTCTCTATAGCTTTTAGTGTGTTTACTCTTTTTTTTTTTTTTTTTTGGTTTGGGTTTCTTGATCTCATTAGTCATTATATAGAATACATTTTTTTATCATCTCTGTTTGAATTAAGAATTCTCTCAGCCCTACCCTCTGTGCTAGACTTCAAAGAGCACCAAAAAGTCCTCATTTCGTAAAACATATTTCCCCCTATGATCTAGTTTCATTCCCGAAATTCTCACTGTTAGTCCTGAGTCAAGATCTAGGTATTAATACCACTGTTAAAATACTGGTAGATTCTTCAGGGTATACCTGGATGTGGTATGCAACTCTGAGCATGTTAATCATGGATGACCAGTACAGGACAGACCAATTGAGAAAATCAAATTGATGATCTTGAAAGATGCTAAAGATAAATCTGTCTCAATTAATTTGCTTACTCATTACCATCAACCAGTGATGTAATGAGATGGAATTTTGAACTCTTTTTTTTGAGTTATCAAGAATGCAAATTCTTTGAACCATCCAGTTAGACCAGTTTCTAGGTTAGAACTTGAAAGCCCAGGTTCTGTCAAGAGTAAATTACATCTGCTCTATGGTGAGTGATAGTAGTGAGGATAAACTTACGGGCATAAAGGATGGAGAGTTGTGTCTCTGGGAAAACTTTTAAGGTAAGATAAAGAAACACTTTGTAGAGGAAACACTTTATAGGAAAATGATAGTGAACACTTCTTCATTGTAGGTATTTGTGATTCAGGAGAGTAGATTAACATCTCTGCATTTGACTTACCTAGGCAAGTATTTTTTAGGAAGATGAATATAGGGGACATACACTTTCAGGACATTTTTAAAAGATGGTAGAAATTGTATAATTTGAAACCTGTGGACAGTGACATGTGCATATAAAATAAGTGGTGTGACCTGCTCAGGAAGATTGAGTATAATTTAATATGTTTTGAGAAATTTCAAGCTGGTCCAACACAGTTGGGATTTCTTCTATATTTCCAGTTACTGTTATTTCACAACATGAATTCTGCCTACAAATTAATTTGAAGTACTTAACATGTCCTGGATACATACAGCCTTCTACCAAATTTTTACTTTGGTAACCTACCCCTTTTTTAAAATAAACTTTACTTTTTAGAACAGTTTTATATTTACAGAAACATTAAGATGATAGTACAGAGAGTTCTCATATACACTGTACCTCACTTCCCCTAGTGTTAACCTATTATCCTAGTAAAGTACATTTGATACAATTAATGGACCAATATTTATACACTAGAGGCCTGGTGCACAAAATTCGTGCACAGGTAGGGTCCCTAGGCCTGGCCGGCAATCAGGACTGATCTGTGGGGCAACAGGCAGAGCAATTGGGGGGCCCCCCGCTGGCACCTGCCTTGGCTGACCTGGGGCCTGTGGGCTGGGGGAAGGTCCTGAATTGAGCATCTGCCTCCTGGTGGTCAATGTGCATCATAGTGACCAGTCGTTCCACAGGTAGTTCTGCAGTTTGGTCTATTTGCATATTAGGCTTTTTTTTATATATAGGATTATTTAAACTAAAGTCCACACTTTATTCAGAACTCCATGGTTTTTAACCTAATGTACTTTTTCTGTTGTTTGATCCCATCTAGGATGCTACTTCACATTTAGTTGTCAGGTCTTTTTAGATTCTCCTTGTTTGTGATAGTTTCTCAGAATTGCCTTGTTTTTAATGACCTTGATAGCTTTGAGGAATATTGGCCATGTGTTTTGTAGAATGTCCTTAGTGAGATTTGCCTGATGTTTTTTTCATGATAAGCCAGGATTATTAGTTAATGGGAAGAATACCACAGAGGCCAAGTTCCATTTTCAAGGACACGTATTATCAACATGACTTATAACTGTTAACATTGACCTTTTAGGAATAGATTTAAGTCATTGGTTTCACTTCATATCTTGTTTTGTTTTCCACCATTTTCTGTCACAAACCCATCACTGAAGCCATACTGAACTACATGTATTTCATGCTGTTTCACCTCTTCAGACATGCTATTCACTATGGTTACTTTCCCATCTTCATCTAGGTCATTCATTTATATTTTTCAGAAGTACTGCCTTTCCTGGAATGCCTCTGCTCAGTCAAATTTAGATGAACCTCTTCTCTGCTCAAATAACACTAACCATATTCATATATGGCACTTATCAAGCGTTTTGCAACTGTTTTTACTTGTTTGACTTTCCCACTGGATTTAAGTCCAGAATAGGAACCATGTTTTATTTGAGTTGGTATTCTCAACCAGCAAACAGTGTCTCATAATTTTTGGACACATAATAAATAAATACATGAATGCAGGAATGAGTGAAAGAACTATGAAGTTGAAAAAACAGTTATTAATGTAAGCCCATATATTATATGTCTCATATAATTATTTCCCCATATAATCCATTATTAAAAGGAAGACTAGTTAAAAGGAGAAAAATATATTTCAGATATTTGATGGGAAGTTAGAACAAATATCTTTGATGGACTATCCTTTGGTAGTACATATTTTTTCCTCTTTTTTTTTCTACATTTGATGTGACTATCGAAATTTTTGAATTGATATTTTTTTCTTGTGAGATTTTTATAATCATTTTAGATTAATTTTGTTTGTTTTGAAACAAAATCAGTTTTTACCTTAACCCTGAGGTACTCAGATTTTCCTAAATCAAAAGAATCCATTTTCTGATCATTCTGCTTAGTTGAGGTTTTATTATATTTTTACTTGATAGATTTTAGCAGGGTAATATTTACAATAATAAATAGTTTTTAATTCCAATGATTTGTCCTCAAGCATTCTTTTTAACTCATTGGCCTCATTTTTGTGACAGTATCTTTAGATGCAATTTGGAAGGTTTTCCTTCACAAATGGGATCAAGTTTCTCCTAATGATATGCAAAACATTCATAATATGTTTTTGGCAATCCAGGTTAGGGAAAAAAAGATGGGAAGGGACATTAGACTTGATTTAACATTTAGCTCTGCTGACCAACTTAAAAAATAGCTTTTTTCCCATCCTTTGAAAAACTTTAAATACTTTCATGGCTATCTGGTAGCACTAGACACATGTGATATATTCTTGTAAGGAAATAATCAAGTCCTTCATAGCAAAGAAGCAAATGCCGAACTAGCAGTTTTTTATGGTTATGAGACCTATTCTTAAACTTTGGAAATGATGTATATGTTGGTAAAAATATAATGCTTCAGCAAAAGTCATTGCCCATTTATTAAACTCTACAACAATACTGTGTTTACATAATGAAAACTCAACATTTGGATAGTGTTTACTTTAATAAAATTGCTCACTGCTTCTCTCTGATTGTATCTGTACTTGGATAAAAGAGCAATTCAGTTATAAGACTAGTTTGCATGGCATAATGAATGTGTATATATCCCTATAAGTACATAATTCAAGAACAAGAAATTAATCAAAACATAAGGATATTTTCAAAATTTTCAATATTGGGTATTTTTGTCATGAATTTAGTTGATTAGTAGGATAACTGAATTTTATATTAAAATTCAATAAAGAGGGTTTTCATTCAAACATATTAACATTGTTCTTTAAATAAAACAAGCAAATGTAAATCATGATAAGATAATTCAGCTATGGCAGGATGGCATATATATATATATATATATATATATATATATATATATATATATATATAAATGGGGTGACTGTTAGAAAGTGAGAATTACTAAAAAGAAAAGGCATGCAAAGAGGAATTTTTAGGATTTGCATTTTTGTTGAAAATGAGCCACTTATCTGCTGATAAAAAAAAAACACACAAAAAAAACAGTAAGGTCACCAAATCTTATCCATCCTAGTTTATATCATAATTAATGCAATATTATCCTATCTAATAAAAGAGAAACATGGTAATTAGCTGTATTTCCACTACCCTTCCCATTGGCTAATCAGGGCGATATGCAAATTAACTGCCAGCCAAGATGGCAGCCAGCAGCCAGGCAGCTTGAAGTGAACATGAGGCTTGCTTGCTTCAGTGATGGAGGAAGCTAACGTTCCCCGCCTGCCGCTGCCGGCCTCTGAGCTTGCAGTTTGAAACATTGTTACAAATATAGAAGCTAAACAAAACCCCAGAAACCTGATTTTTAGCCAGCTGGGATCTCAGAGCTGGAGTT
The DNA here is from genome assembly GCF_963259705.1 of Myotis daubentonii. Taxonomy (NCBI): domain Eukaryota; kingdom Metazoa; phylum Chordata; class Mammalia; order Chiroptera; family Vespertilionidae; genus Myotis; species Myotis daubentonii. Next base: position 108,859,061 of record NC_081861.1, read on the forward strand.
GAAACAGTGTTTCGATTGTAGAACCCAAACAGCCTCCCGATCTGCCCTGCTCTGTGCATGACAGGCGGCGCCTCCTTTTCAGCAGCGGAGGCCTAAGAGCTGGAGCCAAGCCTCAAGCTAAAGCTGGCCCAGAATTAAAAAGAAAAAAAGGAGCTATTGGGAGCTTCAGTCACCTGCCAGCCTGAAAACAGCCCTCAGCCCCTCACCCAGACTGGACCGGCACCCCAGTGGGGACCCCCACCCTGAAGGGTATGTGACCAGCTGCAAACAGCCATCATCCCCTCAACCAGGTTGGCCAGGAACCCCAGTGGGGACCCCCACCCTGATCCAGGATACCCTTCAGGGCAAACCAGCCGGCCCCCACTCATGCACCAGGCCTCTATCCTATATAGTAAAAGGGTAATATGCCTCCCAGCACCGGGATCAGCGGAGCCGCGAGGCCTCCCGCCACCAGGACCAGCGTGACGGGGGGCAGCGTCCAAACCCCCTGATCGCCCTGCGGCTCTGTGTGTGACAGGGGGCGGGGCCACAACCTCCCTATCTGCTCTGCTCTGTTCATGACAGGGGAAGGCGCCCCAACCCCCTGGTCAGCCCTGCTCTGTGCCTGATAAGGGGGAGCTCCCCAACTCCCTGAATGCCCTGTGGCTCTGTGTGTGACAGGGTGCGGTGCCCCGACCCCCTGATCGGCCCTGCCCTGAGTGTGACAGTGGCGGTGCCCCAACCCATTGACTGACCCTGCTCTGTGGGTGATAGAGGGCGGCACCCCCTCACACACAGGCCCTGCTCTGTGTGTGACGGGGTAGAGCCATAATCTCCCCATCGGCCCTACCCTGAGTGTGACAGGGTGCGGCACCCCAACCCCTTGATCGGCCCTGCTCTGTGAGTGACAAGGGACAGAGCCCCAACCCCCTGATTGGCCCTGCTCTGTGTGTGACAGGGGGCAGCGCCCCAACCCCCTGATGGGCCCTGCTCTGTGCGTGACAGGGGGTGGCACCGCAACCTCCCCATCGACCCTGCCTTGAGTGTGACAGGGGGCAGTGCCCCAACCCCCCAATCGGCCCTACCCTGAGTGTGACTGAGGGTGGCATCGCAACCTCCAAATCTGCCCTGCTCTGTGCATGACAGGCGGCGGCGCCCGAACTCTCAAATCAGCCCTGCTCTGAGCCCGACCAGGGGCTGCACCTAGGGATTGGGCCTGCCCGTTGCCACCCGGGAGTGGGCCTAAGCCAGCAGGTCGTTATCTCCCAAGGGGTCCCAAACTGCGAGAGGGCACAGGCTGGGCTGAGGGACCCCCTCTCCCCCCCGAATGCTCAAATTTTTGTGCACCAGGCCTCTAGTCTATACTAATAAAAGAGTAATATGCTAATTAGGCTAGGCGACCAGCCATCTTCCAGTTGTCCAACTTGCATCCATACAAAGCCATGGTGGTGGGGGTCGAGGCAGAGGCAGTTAGGGGCAACAAGGCTGGCAGGGGAAGGCAGTTGGAGGCCATCAGGCCAGCAGGGGAGCAGTTAGGGGGCCATCAGGCCAGCAGAGGCAGTTAGGGGCGATCAGGCAGGCAGACAGGTGAGTGGTTAGGAGCCAGCAGTCCCAGATTGTGAGAGGGATGTCAGACTGCCAGTTTAGACATCCCAGGAAGTGTCCCAGATTGGAGTGGATGCAGGCCGGGCTGAGGGACACCATCCCCTGTGCACGAATTTCATGCAACAGGCCTCTAGTTTTACATAATAGTGTGGGACAAAATAGTCATGGTTACTGGTGTGAAATTTGAAGCAACTAATTTAGATTGTTAGGTTTTTTTTTCACTTTTAATGAAATATACATATAGGGGAGTGCCCAAATCATAAGTATTCAACCTGATTAATTTTTTTTTAAATTTTGTTTTATTGCTTAAAGTATTACAAAGAATATTATATATGTCTCCCATTTGTTTTTCTCCCCTTGACCTTCCCCTGGCCTCCCATACCCCCCAGTGTCTTGTGTCCATTGGTCATGCTTATATGCATGCATATACGTCCTTATGTTGATCTCTTACCCACCCCTCCCTAACCCTCCCAGGCCTTCGCACTGTAGTTTGACAGTATGTTCGATGTTGCTCTGCCTCTGTATCTATTTTTGTTCATCAGCTTATAATGGTCTTAATTATCCATAAATGAGTGAGATCATGTGTTATTTTTCTTTCATTGACTGGCTTACTTCACTTAGCATAATGCTCTTCTGTTCCATCCATGCTGTTGCAAATGGTAAGAATTCCTTCTTTTTTACAGCAGTATAGTATTCCATTGTGTAAGTGTACCACAGTTTTCTAATCCATTCATCTACTGATGGGCACTTAGGCTGTTTCCAGATCTTAGCTATGGTGAACTGTGCTGCTATGAACATAGGGGTGCATATATCCTTTCTGATTGGTGTTTCTGGTTTCTTGGGATATATTCCTAGAAATGGGATGACTAGGTCAAATGGGAGTACTATTTTTAGCTTTTTGAGGAAACTCCATACTGTCTTCCATAGTGGCTGCACCAGTCTGCATTCCCACCAGCAGTGCACAAGTGTTCCTTTTTCTCCACATCCTCTCCAGCAATTGTCGTTTGTTGATTTGTTGATGATAGCCATTCTGACAGGTTTGAGATGGTACCTCATTGTTGTTTTGATTTGCATTTCTCGGATAATTAGTGACTTTGAGCTCCTTTGCCCATTTTTTTTTATTGGATTGTTTATCTTCCTTTTGTGAAGTTGTATGAGTTCCCTATAAATGTTGGAGATTAAACCCTTATGAGTGATATCATTGGCAAATATGTTCTCCCACGCAGTGGGCTTTCTTGTTGTTTTGTTGATGGTTTCTTTTGATGTGCAGAGGATTTTTATTTTGATTTATTTATTTGTTTATCTTTTCTTTAGTTTCCAATGCCCTAAGAGCTGTATCAGTGAAGAAATTGCTTCGGCATATGTCTGAGATTTTGTTGCCTTTGGATTCCTCTTGTATTTTTATTGTTTCCCATCTTACATTTAAGTCCTTTATCCATTTTGAGTTTATTTTTATGTATGGTGTAAGTTGGTGGTCTAGTTTCAGTTTTTTGAATGTATCTGTCCAATTTTCCGAAAACCACTTATTGAAGAGACTGTCTTGACTCCATTGTATGTTCTTGCCTCCTTTGTCAAATATTAGTTGAGCATATTGGCTAGTGTCGAGTTCTGGGTTTTCTATTCTATTCAATTAATATGTCTGTTCTTGTTCCAATACGAGGAAGTTTTGAGAACAGTGGCTTTGTAATACAGCTTGATATCTGGTATTGAGATCCCATCTACTTTGTTCTTCTTTCTCAGGATCACTGCAGCCATTTGCTTTTTTTTTTTTATTTTTTTATTCCAGATGAATTTTTGGAGAGTTCATTCTAGGTCTGTGAAATATGCCATTGGTAATTTAATGGGGAGTGCATTGAATTTATAGATTTCTTTGGGTAGTATGGACATTTTAATGATGTTGATTCTACCAATCCATGAACATGGTATGTTCTTCCATCTGTTTATGTCTTCCTCTATATCTTTTTTCAATGTCCTGTAGTTTTCTGAGTAGAGGTCTTTTATCTCTTTAGTTAAGTTTATTCTTAGGTATCTTAATTTTTTTGGTGAGATGGTAAATGGAATTGCTTTTTTAGTCTATCTTTCAGTAAGTTCACTATTGGTGTATAGAAATGGCATAGATTTCTTGGCGTTAATTTTGTATCCTGCTACATTGCCGAATTCATTTATTAAGTCTAATAGTTTTTTAATGGAGTCTTTAGGGTTTTTTATGTACAATATCATGTCATCTGCGAATAAGGACAGTTTTACTTCTTCTTTTCGAATTTGGATGCCATTTATTTCTTCTTGTCTAACCGCAATGGCTAATACTTCCAGTACTATGTCGAACAGGAGTGGTGAGAGTGGGCATCCCTCTCTTGTTCCTGTTCTTAGGGGAAATGGTTTTAGTTTTTGCCCATTGACTATGATGTTGGCTGTGGGTTTGTCATATATGGCTTTTATTATGTTAAGGTATGATCCTTCTATTCCCACCTTTCTTAGAATTTGTATCAAGAAAGGGTATTGCATTTTGTCAAATGCTTTTTCTGCATCAATTGATATGATTATGTGTTTTTTCTCTCTCAATTTGTTTATGTGATGTATCATGTTTATTTATTTGCAGATATTGTACTATCCTTGCATCCCTGGGATAAATCCTACTTGGTCATGGTGTATGATCTTTCTGATGTACTGCTGCATTCGATTTGCTAGGATTTTATTGAGGATTTTGGCACCTATGTTCATGAGGGATATTGCCTTGTAATTCTCTTTCATTGTGTTATCTTTATCTGGTTTTGGTATTAGGGTGATGCTGGCTTCATAGAATGAGCTTGGAAGTGTTTCTTTCTCTTGAATGTTTTAGAATAATCTGAGGAGAATAGGTTTTATTTCTTCCTTGAATATTTGGTAAAACTCTCCTGTGAAGCCATCGGGTTCTGGGCTTTTGTTTGCTGGAAGCTTTTTGATTACTGCTTCCATAGTTATTGGCCTATTGAGATTTTTAGATTCTTCCTGATTGAGTTTTGGAAGGTTGTATTTTTCTAGGAATATGTACATTTCCTTCAGGTTGTTTAGTTTGTTGGGGTAGAGTTGTTCATAGTATTTTTTAACAATCATTTGTATTTCTATGGGGTCTGTTGTTATTTTGCCTCTATCATTTCTGATTTTGTTTATTTGAGTTCTCTCTCTTTGCTTCTTGGTGAGCCTGGCTAGAGGTTCATCAATCTTGTTTATCCTTTCAAAGAACCAGCTCTTGGTTTCATTGATCTTTTGTATTGTTTTTTTGGTCTCTATGTCATTTATTTATGCTCTGATCTTTATTATCTCCTTCCTTCTGCTCACTCTGGGCTTTTCTTATTGCTGTTTCTAATTCTTTGAGGTGTAGAGTTAGATTATTTACTGCCATTTTTTTTTGTTTTTTGAGGTAGGCCTGTAGAGCTATAAACTTCCCTCTCAGGACTGCTTTCATTGTGTCCCATAGGTTTTTGGATTGTTGTGTTTTCATTGTCATTAGTTTCCAGGATGTTTTTAATTTCTTCTTTGATCTCACTGGTGACTCAATCAATATTTAATAACATGCTATTCAGCTTCCAAGTGTTTGAGTGTTTTGGATTGTTTTTATTGTAGTTGATTTCTACTATTATGCCATTGTGGTCTGAGAAGATGCTTGGTATGATTTCAATCTTCTTGAATTTGGTTGTGACCCAATATGTGGTCTATTTTTGAAAATGTCCCATGTGCACTTGAGAAGAACGTGTATTCCGCGGCTTTGGGGTGAAATATTCTGAAGCTGTCAATTAAGTCCATCTGATCTAGTAAGTCATTTAGGATTGCTGTTTCTTTGCTGATTTTTTGTATAGAGTATTTATCCAGTGGTGTCAGTGGTATATTAAAGTCCCCTACTATGATTGTATTGTTGTCGATCTCTCCCTTGTTATCTTCCAGGAGTTTTTTTATGTATTTGGGTGCTCCTGCATTGGGTGCATATATGTTTATCAGGGTTATATCCTCTTGTTTTATCGATCCCTTTAGTATTATGAAGTGGCCTTTCTTATCTCTTGTTATGGCCTTCACTTTGAGGTCTATTTTGTCCGATATAAGTATTGCTACCCCAGCTTTTTTTTCATTTCCATTTGCCTGAAAGATATTTTTCTATCCCTTCACTTTCAGCCTGTATGAGTCCCTTGTCCTGAGGTGGGTTTCTTGTAGTCAGCATATATATGGGTCATGTTTTTTTATCCCTTCAGCCACTCGATGTCTTTTGATTGGAGCATTTAGTCCATTTATGTTTAAAGTTAGTATTGAAAAGTACTTGTTTCTAGCCATTTTTCTTTTTATTTTATTTTTTTTAAAATATATATTTTATTGATTTTTTACAGAGAAGAAGGGAGAGGGATAGAGAGTTAGAAACATCGATCAGCTGCCTCCTGCACACTCCCTACTGGGTATGTGCCCGCAACCAAGGTACATGCCCTTGACCGGAATCGAACCTGGGACCCTTCAGTTCACAGGCCGATGCTCTATCCACTGAGCCAAACCGGTTAGGGCTGCCATTTTTATTTTTTGTGCCTGTGTTCTTTCTTACCTTTTTATTTCTTCTTTTTACACCAGTCCCTTTAGCATTTCTTGCATTTCTGTCAACCTGATTAATTTTCACAAGGAAAGCACATCTGTGCTTATAAAGCTAGCACCCAGCTCAAGACGTAGAACATGAGCCTTGGCCCAGTGCTCAGTGGTTGGAGTGTTGTCTGGTATACCAAAAGGTTGCAGGCTCCATTTTAGGTTAGGACACATACCTAGGTTGAAAGTTCGATCTCAGGTTGGGGTGCATACGGGAGGCAACATATCAATGTCTCTTTCTCTCTCTCTTTCTTTCTCTCCCTTTCTCTCTCTCTCTCAAATCAATAAAAACATATCCTTGGGTGAGGATAAATAAAAAATAGTAGAACATCATCTGAACCCCAAAAGTCCATTTCACCCCATTTTAGATACTGTCATTCTGCCAAGAGGTAAGCTGTATTCTGATATTTATCATCATGTCTGTGAGTTCCATCCATGTTTTTATGTGTAACAATAGCTATTTTTTAAATTACTACATAGCAGTCTATATTGTACGACTGTGTAAAAAACATTCATTCTACTGTTAATGGGTTTTGGATTGTTTCTATTTGGGGGCTATTATGAATAGTGATTTCTTGATCATTCATGTGTGTGTTTGTGACTTTTGGTGGACATATTCACTTATTCTTGATTTATCATTGCTGTATCATGGTAAATTCTTACTTTAAACTTTATAGATGCTGCCAAATAGCTTTATACTCTCACCAGCAAACAGAGTATCAGAGTTCCAGTTTCTCCACTTTATTATTAACACTCCATATTATCCATATTTTTTTCATTTGAGACATTCTTTTGGATGTGTAATGAAGTCTGTTAAAATTATTATAAGAGAGAAGCATGTGTCTGCATAGGGGTTTTTGAATATAGAAAATTGATTTAATGAACATCTCTAAGTGATAGCCTAGCCTAATATTGACCATGAAGTGTCCTGGCTGGGAAAAGCCAGTGTCATTTTTCCATGGAGTAGTTAAATGTCATGTACTTCATTTCAATCTTTTCATCTCACCAAATACAGCCAAAGACAGCAATTTTTTAAAACACTGATTCTATTTAAACCAGCACTGAAAGCTACCATGAGTACTGGAAATGTAATCTCTAATAGTCATGAAAGATTAACCTGATTAAACACAATTCTGGATTTCAAATATACACTCAGTATACCAGACAGTTTTGTTGATTTTGGTGATCCACAAGCAGGGTATAAATTTTGGATGTCTATGAAACTTTTTAAAAATGGTAAAGTTGGATTCTCAAATTTAAGTTCTTTGGGCTATAGGTATTCACAATTGAATATAAAGAGAGAACACATTCATCATTATGGCTGCTCTTTCAGAATATTATTATGTTATTTTTTGTTCCTCATCCTTTCCCAAGTGGTTTTTCAATCTTTATGACAGTGAAGAGATACTCTGCCAACCAGTTCATGATTAGTACCTCTTTAAGAAAGATTATTTTTTATCTGTTTTAAACATATTATCTCCATGTGATAGGTTGCCCACTATTCAAAGAAAGCAGATTTACACAAAAACAGACAATATTTTCTTTGGTGTCACCATTCAGGGTTCCGCCCAAGAAAGGTGTGGTCTCCACAGACTCTGGTTATCTTTGTCAGTTAATCAGAATAAGTCTGTAAGTATAACATAGAAAGAGGAGATATTTGAGAGATACTTGATCATTGGTTATGAAGGCTAATTTATAGTAGAGTATTCATTCAGGTCATAAATTAAATCTGAGGTGGCATTATTTTCAGAGTCATGGAATCCATTTAGATTTTTCTATTTGAAACCACCATATTATTTACATTTCAACCCTATCATCCTAACATTAGACCACTGGCAGTATTTTTGTAGCATTATAGTTAACATTTTAATATTTATTAAAATTGTTGCAATAGCAGTTTAGAATAATTCATTTTTATGTTACTATATGCCAATATCTGATTCTCTGAGAAATTCAATGGGTGTTCTATATTCACAAAGCAATGTTTATAGATCAGGCCTACATTTTAATACATTTTAAGAATTGATTATCTTGTATTATGAGGTGGGGGTTATTGTTAAAAGGGTTTAATCTGTCATTGGGTTCTAAGAGAGGCCACATTGTAAAGCCACTCAAGAGTATTGGTTAAATCAATCTGGGTTTATTGCAGGTCCACTAATAAATAATAAAGAAGACAGAAGCCTTCTGAGTCAATTGATTATCCTAATACTACTAATACAACTTTTTCCCCCACTCTCTCATACATATATGGCATTTATTTTTCTTACTAGAGTAGCATTAGTCTGTTTCACAATCTATTTTTTTAAGTTAAGAATAATGCTTGAACAACTTTCCAAGACATGAAATACTCTTTTACAGCACAAATTATAAAACTTCATAACAGTCCACTGTACACATTCACTTGATTTATTTAACTAACCTCCTCTTATTTAAATTTTTAGCTTGTCTTTAATATTTTACTGCACTAAATATTTTGATTATGAAATCTGTTTAGTCTAATTATTTTGCACATTTTCATTATTTCATATTTTAATTTTTAAAAATTGTTTTAATTTACAGTTGATATACAATTTTATATTAGTTTTCAGACATACAGCTTAGTGCTTTGCCATTTATATACCTAATGAACTGATCACTCTGATAAGCTAATATAATTTTTAATACTGAATAAATATATTGGAAGGGTACAGTTACAGCTAATTTATGGATGGATCAAGAAAAAAATATTTTATTAGATTGAGGTTGAGACAGTGTGTAGTACAGAAGGTAATAGGTGACAGAAAATGTCTAGTATTTGGTTTGTGAGGCCAGTTGCTATCTGTAATATTATGCAAGCAACTTTTCTTTATCTTAGATTCTTCATCTGTAAAATGAGGAGACATATTCATTACCACTTTATATATTCATCATAAGCATTGAAATGACTTGCAAATTTAAAGCACTCTGTAAGCATAGTATACTAGTAGTAGGATTTTACAAATCTAGGATAGAGAGATTGCCACTAAAAGTTATAGGAAGAAAGGAAAACTTGGTTTCTATCAAGTACACATTATGTATATTAACTGGTGAAATATTGAACATAAAATAGAAAAATACATTAACACCTTATGTTATATATATTATACAATCTTAATTATTGAATAGGGTTTTGTACTATCAGTAAGATATAGTCTGATAAAGGATTTAAGGCAGGGTTATAAGAAAAATAATATTATAGAAAATAATATAGATATCATTAATAAAACTAATAAAGCAAAGATATTGGTATAACTGTCTTACTTTGAGGAAACACTGAAAAAACTCACTGTGAATTCTTTACCACACATTCTTCCTACCCATGTCAGAGAACTTAAAGTAAATGTGAAAAGTCAAGATTATCAAAGAAAAGCTAATTAAAATGTCATCAGTGGGTTGGATCATGTATATGTATTGGCTGAGTATATTTGAAAACTGAGAGTTTAGGAAGAATATAAAATACTTGCCTATCCCTTGGATATTTCTAGCTCAATCATAGTATTGCTTTTTTCTTGGGCAATTGGTCCATCTTGTTTTATGGATGCATATAATATTAGAGTTATAAAAATGTATCAATAATACTACATATGTAATGACAGTTTGTACTATTCCAAAGTACTTTTTATATGATTATTCATCTTTTTCATGTTGTCATTGTAAATTCTGAAAATGTTATTTAAGTTCAATGCATTCTTATTATGCACTGCCTTTGTAAGTAACTACAAAGTTACAAGGATAGGGAAATTAGGATACACCATTTTAAATAACATTTATTTGATTTTTAAGTTAATGTCACTGAAAACCCTCTGCTATATAATAATTCAATGAGTCCACAGTAATTTAACACCAAATAAAGAGCTTATAATATTGATCTTTCTGGGTTATTACATCTGCTTTTAAAGGTAAATGAAGCATTAACAACTGTGACTACAGCATTGATCATAACAGTGTCATTGTAAAAGCCTCACTCTGTTGGTTTACTTCTAAGATAAAATAAAGGGCAGCCTACCTTTAAATCAAGAGATTAATTTACTGAGGCTGCCAGGGAGTTTTCAGTCAGTCTCAACAAAGCACATTTCCCTGTAGGAGTTTTGACTTCTAACATTTTTTTTTTCTTCTGAGAAGCCTGATGATAATCTAATGGCTTTCCTTTATAGATTACTTTCTTCTTTTTCCTACTTCTAACTTTTATAGGTGCTCTGGGCCTCAAATGCTTGCTTTCCTTGTCTTTCTAGTGATACAATGTATTCCCATCTCCTCTGAATATTCAATAATATGTTCTTAGAATATATGTAAAGCAAAGTTGTCCATTAAAAATAGACATATACATTAAATGACCCTTGGAGATGGTCTGTCTTCACAGTCACATGGAAATATCAAAATGTAAAAGGAACAAATTTCATCTAAGTTTCATTAAATGAAGAAACACTCTAGCCTATTTGAAACTTCTCAGTCATTCATGACCTTATTTCCTTTTTAATGGCTACTTTCTAAATTTCCTTGTATTATCTTGTCATTGCCCACATGATGAACATGCATTGACTTTTCACAAGTTGATGTGCAAATTCAGTAATTTCTTTAAAAACTTTCAAACAAGACTAATCAGATTCAAATTTAACATCTAAATACTTCTGGAAATAGAGTTCTAAACAAATTTTAACACAGGAGGTAAATAATAGACTTTTATGTCTTTAGTTTTAAGAAATCTGAGGGGACTTAGTATGCACATGTAACTCAGAGTAATATAGTACTTGTCTACAAAATTGTTGGCTCTACCTTCTATTTTCATTTGTCTTTAAAGAAGCATATGGGTTTTGAGAAACAGGAAGCCTGGGAATAGACAAAAAGATGAAGAAAGACTAAATGCATAGATGCCATATAAGGCATGAGAGATCTGGTTGGACTCTTCATGTTTATTGTATTAAGGAGATGATACAAGAAAGGAGATGACAGATATTTTCAGATTATGTTATCTGTACTTTTGACACTCTAGTTAATATGTTTTTCATATTTACAGAGGATTATATTGAATCATAATAAATACTTTTTATGATTTATTAGATTGTAAAATGCTCTCCATGAATACTATAAATGAGGGAATACCAAATTAAAAAGAATTAGTTGCAAGAACAATCTCTGCATATAAGTGGACATCAAATTGTGAGGTGAAAATTGGCTAATACTTTCTAATATGTTTAAATGAATTTCAGAATGTATTAAAGATGTGTAACAATGTCACTTTAATATTCTTCCACCCACTACAGAGCAAAGAAAATATAATGTTCAGAATTGGTGCTGGCTGCCTAAACACAGAATACTATTTATTAATCTTCCTTCTATTTCTCTTATTCATTACCTTCTGGAAACTTGAAAATATCATATGATGCTTCCTCCCCCTCTTTTGTTTGCTCTTAACTTTTCTGTGAAGCAAAAAACACTTATTTTGTGGGTTTGATCCCCAGACAGGACAAGTACGGGAGGCAACCGATCCATGTTTCTTTTCTCTCTCTCTCTCTCTCTCTCTCTCTCTCTCTCTCTCTCTCTCTCTCTCTCATTAAAAAACATATCCTTGGGTGAGGGGAAAAAAGACAGCTAAAAATAAAATTCAGACCTAGCAAGGAGGCTTTTAACAAAGATCCACGCATCTATTTCAGTGAGTTCCCAGTAGTAATCAAATCATTTTTGATTCACCATTTCTGCAATAGTCTGTAAACAAATCTTTCCTACCTACTTTCTGTTTTCATAAGAATTAAAGAAGCACTCATAAAACGGGGAAGGGAAGAAAACCATGTACAATTTAAGATATACTGCCAAGTATGTGGTATGTCATTCAAATATATATGTGAGGAAGGAGGTTTGTAAAACAAAAATTGTGAAAAGTATATTTTCAATTTGTTTTAAAAAGAACCCGCAAAAGAAGTTTTTCCGAGATAAAAATGAAAAATGTACATAGGGGTAGGTGGTGCCATTAGCCCTGCTGTTAGTACTGACAGATCAGTACTGAGGTGGCATCAGGGCAGGGAGGTATCAGCTTCAGTAATGGAGAGATGTCGGGGGGAAAGATTGCTCTATCACAGTGATGAGTTCCTAGCATGTTATAAATCGAAGATTGTTCTTTCCTGCCACTGAGATGAGCAGCTCTTTCTCCTTTCCAGGATGAAATGTCTGACAGAGACAAGGAAGAGATGAAAACAAAAAAGTAGAAAGTTTTATCTCTTTAACATAAATCTCCAGGAGGGACAGAAAGTCAGTGTAATGCCAATCTCCAGTTTAAATGTGAGGTGAAGAAAATGACCCCTTTGAGCAATTCCTTCTCAGGCTAGCATGTGTCACAGGTAGATTATGATAACGATCCCCCCTTGGCTTGATGTAACTTGGTTTTTAATTCTAAAAATTGTTTTTAAAGTGGATTCACACTTTTGTGTTAGCCTGAAAGCAAATATATTGAGCTGGGATGATATTCAGTTAGAAGATATAGTATATAGTAAAATATGTCTTGATTTTTGAACAACTGCAATTCTTTGTAACTGTGATTTTAAGCAAGATATTTACCTCTTTGAGTGTAGGCCTTCTCTACAGTAAATTGTGAATAATAATATTGATCTCATAAGTTACTAGCAAAAGATATGGGATGATATATGAAAAGAAGTTAACACAGTGCCTTGTGCACAATAAATACTTGAAAAATGTTAGTTTCTTTTCTTTCCCATCAGTCTATTGACTTACATAGGCAGCATTTGCCTTTTCTTAGAAATTATTAAATGGGAACAAAATCTATTTTTCTTGATTATTTAAAAATATCACTGTCATCAGGATGATAGTATCAATGAGGATATATATATATATGTATATATATATATATATATATATATCCTGTCTAATAAAAGAGAAACATGGTAATTAGGGTACGACTGCTACCTTCCCATTGGCTAATCAGGGAGATATGCAAATTAACTGCCCACCAAGATGGTGGCTGGCAGCCAGGCAGCTTAAAGTGAACATGAGGCTTGCTTGCTTCAGTGACAGAGGACTCCAACGTTCCACGCCTGCCGCTGCCGGCCTCTGAGCTGCAACTCTAAGCAACTATGTTACAAATATAGAAGCTAAACAAAACCCCAGAAACCTGCTTTAGTCTGCCGGGCTTCAGCCAGCAGGATCGCAACATTGTTTCAAATACAGAAGGTAAAGAAAGGCCAGAAACCTGCTTTCAGCAGCGGAGGCCTAAGCTGGAGCCAAGCCTCAAAGCAAAAGCTGGCCCAGAATAAAAAAAAAAAGAAAAAAAGGAGAGGTTGGGAGCTTCAGTCACCGGCCAGCCTGAAAACAGCCCTCAGTCCCTCACCCAGACTGGCCAGGCAAACCAGTGGGGACCCCCACACTGAAGGGTATGTGACCAGCTGCACACAGCCATCGTCCCCTCACCCAGGCTGGCCAGGCACCCCAGTGGGGACCCCCACCCTGATCCAGGACACCGTTCAGGGCAAACCAGCCGGCCCTCACACATGCACCAGGCCTCTATCCTATTTAGTAAAAGAGTAATATGCCTCCCAGCACCGGGTCAGCGGAGCCGCGAGGCCTCCCGGCACTGGGATCAGTGTGACAGGGGCAGTGCCCAAACCCCCTGATCGCCCTGCGGCTCTGTGTGTGACAGGGGGCGGGGCCACAACCTCCCTATCCGCCCTTCTCTGTTTGAGACAGGGGAAGGCGCCCCAACCCCCTGATCTGCCCTGCTCTGTGCCTGATAGGGGGAGCTCCCCAACCCCCTGATCGCCCTGAGGCTCTGTGTGTGACAGGGTAGAGCCATAACCTCCCCATCGGCCCTGCCCTGAGTGTGAAAGTGGCGGTGCCCCAACCCCCTGATCGGCCCTGCTCTGTGCATGACAGGGGGGAGCTCCCCAACCCCCTGATGGGCCCTGCTTTGTGAGTGACAGGGTACAGAGCCCCAACCCCCCTGATTGGCTCTGCTCTGTGCGTTACAGGGGGTGGCGCCGCATCCTCCCCATCGACCCTGCCTTGAGTGTGACAGGGGTTGGTGCCCCAACCCCCCAATCGGCCCTACCCTGAGCGTGACTGAGGGTGGCATCACAACCTCCCAATCCGCCCTGCTCTGTGCATGACAGGGGGTGGCGCCCCAACTCCCTAATCGGCCCTGCCCCCTGGGTGTGGGCCTAAGCCAGCAGGTCGTTATCTCCTGAGGGGTCCCAGACTGCGAGAGGGCACAGGCCGGGCTGAGGGACCCCCCCCCCCCAGTGCACAAATTTTTGTGCACCGGGCCTCTAGTTTATATATATTCACCTAAGTTACCAAAACTGATTTAATTTTAATAAACAAAATAAGAATAAACACACCTAATTTACACACAAAAATTCCAAAAAAGTATCTAGGGTAAATTCTTAATATAGGAAAAGCGATAATTTTATCATCATCATTTTAGCCACAGTTTGGTTAAGTGACCTGCCTAAAATCTCACAGAAGATGATTAGCTGAGATGGAAATGAGCATCACATCTTCTTTCTTTCCATCCTGCATTATGGCTTTTGGTTAATATAATTTATCATGGGGAAACCTAGATTCATTTTTTTAAAAAATGACTAGGATAAAACAAAACTAGAGGTAAAACAGCATACAGACTCAGATATCTCTTTTAAGGAAACTGTAAGAGCATCAGTGAAGACACTAATTGATCTACATTCTAAATAATCATCATACTTGTCAGCAGTAAAATGCCAAATTTTAAATCCTTGAAATGCATCATGTTATTCCATTACCTACTCTAATTTAACCAAAATAGTAAGATTCTTCCCAAAGAGAGAGATACCACGATCTCCAAGATGAGAATTAGAGTATAGAAACAATTTTCACAAAATAGGATGTTGAATTAAAGGCAGCAGTTTTCAAGGTATGGTCTAAGAGATATTCCTCGGGGCCTCTAAGATACTCCCAAGAGGTCTGCAAGGTCTTCTCCTTTTCCAATTACACATGTGTGTAAGGCTGGATTTTTTCCCTGTACTTCAACCTAAACAACATAGTGCAATAGAATGAATGCAGAAGTAGATAAGAGAATCCAACTGTTTTCCAGATTTGTAAAAATGTGAAATAATGCCAGTCTTCTCACTAAATGCTTTCTTTGTTTCTGTTTTTGAAAATAGTTATTATTTTTTTCACAAAAGGAGAGATTTTTTTTACTATATAGTGGTTTTATTACTATTTTAATGAATTAAATAAATTGGAATGGAATCTTGAGATGAAAACCTTTGAAAACTACTCAATTAAAATATAAGGATTTTTATTTCTGTTTAGACATTAGATCTTCATTATATATATATATATATATATATATATATATATATATATATATATATATAGAGAGAGAGAGAGAGAGAGAGAGAGAGAGAGAGAGAGAGAGAGGAGAGAGAAAGAAAGTAAAATATGTGTTAGAGAATATTTTGGAATTTATATAAACATAAATATTAACCCCCTATATTCCATCCATAGAGATGCACTGCATGATTTTTTTTCTATGCATATGTCTACATATTTATTTAAACAAAATTGAGATAAAAATATATACCACCCTTATTCTTTTATTTAGCTTTATATAATCAATTTTTGCAATGTTCTTTTAAATTATAAATAAAAGTAATTTTATTTTTTGGTAAAATTACATTAAACCATTAAGCTGGAGGAAAAATAGAGGAAAGGAACAGGGGTAAGAGAAATACTTAAATGTTGACAGATCTAGAAGCATCCTTAAGAGTTTTTAAAACAATAAAATTTACATCAGTGGAATGTTGTTTTTAATTTTGAAAGAAAGTACCAACAATCTAAGGCCTAAGTGATATGTTCCAGTTCATATTCTTCAGAAACATGCTATTTAATGATTGTGTAATGATTCCTTATATTTAATTTTAAGCATTCTATTAAAGGGAATATAGATTATATTCTATTTTTAGGCAGTTATTTGCATCTTAATCATCATCATCACTCTTGTCATTATATCTAACATTATTGGGTTCTATTTATGTTCTAGGCACTGTGCTAAACTCTTAGCATGCCTTAACACATTTAACCTACTTTTGGGGTATATAGCTATTTTCTCTGACATAGTCTTTTTCTTTCTTTCATCACTTTAATTCTTTCTATCATGGGATTTAGTTGACAAGATCATAACCTAAAAGCAATAACATATATTGGACCATCACTTGTATTTAATATATAAAAACCAAAGGAAAACAGTGTCTAATTATTGCAATCTAATTTCTTCTAATGAACACTACATAAAAATATTGTGATTGTGGTTCTTTTTTTCTTCTGTTTGATGTGATTAGCTAAGATCTCTCTTATTTGTATGTTCAAGATGCTTGGGGTGGGGGAATTTGCTCTAGTTATTTTGGATATAAATGCCACAGATATGGGTCCAG
Source organism: Myotis daubentonii (assembly GCF_963259705.1). NCBI lineage: Eukaryota > Metazoa > Chordata > Mammalia > Chiroptera > Vespertilionidae > Myotis > Myotis daubentonii. The sequence goes on from NC_081861.1 coordinate 108,875,674, forward strand.
ATCTGATATGGACTAGGTAGCTTTAAACTCAGAGAAATTATACCTCACAGATATGCAGTGTACTCCATATTGCAGTGTAATTCCAGTTGACTATGTTATTAATGCTTGCTACTGGTTATGAGGACATCAGGCAGGAGAACTTGGATAAATATCCATCAGGATGGTAAAGTATTAATGATATTTCTTGCATATTAAACAAAAATATTTTCCAATATTAGATTCCCATGGAGGAATTATGAGTATTGTTTGCATCATTTTTGTATCGCTCCAATTAAATTATTTCATCAGAATGTTGCTTATATTTTTTAAATGTTTTCTTTATTGATTAAGGTATTGCATATGTGTCCTTATCCCCCCATTGCTCCCCTCCACTCTTGCCCTCACCCCCCTGTTGTCTGTGTCCATTGGTTAGGCTTATATGCATGCATACAAGTCCTTTGGTTGATCTCGCCCCCTTACCCCCACCCTCCCCTACCTTCCCTCTGAGGTTTGACGGTCTGATTGATGTATATTTTTTTAAGTTTGGCTTTGTATATGAGATGTTTTGAAACTATTGAGGCACATTCTAAATGGTCTGGACACGAGGTAAATGAATGTATGTGCATATTGAAATGTAAAACTATGGGAAATAGTTATCTTTAGCAGAATTTAAAATTTGTTCTATTCTGCCATTTGTAAATGTAACCAGTATGTCTGATTAATTAGATAAGAAAGTCAGGGTTTAAATCAGATTTTGCCTCTCATCTGCATGTGTAACACCAATTGAAATAAGTGATTATTTTTCATTACAAAAACATTATCTGTGCCCAACTGGAGGGATTCATTTGGTTGAGAATCGTCCTGTGCATCTAAACATTGCTGGTTCGATTCCAGGTCAGGGCATGTAGAAAAGGCCACAAGTCTCTCTCTCTCTCTCTCTCTCTCTCTCTCTCTCTCTCTCTCTCTCTCTCCCCCAAGCATATCTTTGGTAATTATTTAAAAAAAGATGATCTATTATAAAGAATTTAAATGCCATATCCTAAAGTTTATGCATATATGCCTTTAAAATCTAGCCTTTTAATAGAAACTCAGGTTGTAAGTACAGCAACTAGCAGTGACAATATAAATAGAGGAAGAGACAAGAATACTTAGTCTAATACATTTTCCTGTGTACATATTTATGTGCCATATTTTATTTCAAAGTTACATTCTTCAAATAACTTGTTATTTAAAGAACAAAAGAATTTTTCAGAAGGCACCCATGTTGATTGTGACAAGACCCATTAAATATTTAAATAGTGTTATTCTGTAAATCATTAAAATACATGTAGAAATAATTTATTTTAGGTTGTTCATCTGTATATACATAAAATGTTATTAATGTGCTGAATTGAGGAGGTTTTTGCTAATCTTTGAATGAATTTATTGTCATCTCACCTTTGATAATTTTTTCTTTAAGGAGACATTAAAGGGAACTTTTATTTCTATGGATGATTGTGACATGCACATGCAAAAATGAAATGTTCAATGCAATTATGAATTAGTGGAAACAGATTCATCTGTCAAAAATTAAATAGCAGTGTTCTTTGACTAGTATAAAAATCTAATCTAAAATAGGTTCGCCATTTCATATAGGTGACATCTGTGCTTAAATATAATTTTCTCTCCCTGTTCTGGCATGACTGTTAATTACTTACTCAATGTAGTCCAACATTTAGTTAATAAATATGTCAAGCTTTTACCATGGTGTTCTTTTTGCAGAGTTGTGAATTTGCAATTAGTTTTAGATTTACAACATGGTGACAGACAGTGCTGTATAAATAGAGGTTAAATACACAATTTACATATTAATTTCATGATTCATTTATTCAATGATTTATGTGGCTATAGATTGTATTTAATCTCTTTGCTGTAGTTGTTTCAGGCATGACGAACAGAATCACTATTCTAGCAGAGAACTAATGATGTCTGTATTGAACTCTACAGGAAGTTGAGAGGAAAATAAGAAACATTCTGGAACAATGATTCATTATCTTTAATACTCTCTCAGAGGCAAGTGCAGACAAATAATGGATTTTTAAAAGGACCACATCTGACAATACAAAGAGAGAGGGATGAGAGAATTTAACAGGCTAGCACAGTGCTTTGCACATAGTTAGAACTGCAAGATTTGTTAAGTTCAAATGACTTAAAGTTGAACATCATAATATATTTTTAAGTTTGGATAAAACTTAAGTTAAACTTTGGGAAGTTTTAAGGAATTACTTTTAATCAACTTCTATTAATTAAACTTGTATTCTCATGACAATCATCACCGTATTTTAAAAAACATTTATTTATTTATCATTATTTATTTCCAATTACAAATGACATACATTATTATATTAGTTTCAGGTGTACAACCCAGTGATTGGACATGGCATAATTCATTATATGATGATCCCAATAAATCTTTTACCCACCTGACACCATACATAATTTTTAGAATATTATTAACTACTGGTATATTCCTTATGCTGTACTTTACATCCCCACAAGTATTCTGTAAATATCAATTTGTACTTCTTAATCCCTTCACCTTTTTCACCCATTTCCCAAACACCTCTCCATCTGGAAACTGTAAAATGTTCTCTATATCTATGAGTTTGTTTCTGTTCTGCTTGTTCATTTATTGATTGATTTTTAGATTCAATTGTTCATAGATACATATTTATTGCCATTTTATTGTTCATATTTTTAATCTTTTTTTCTCTTCTTAAAGAAGACCCTTTAACATTTTATATAATAGTGGTTTGGAGGTGGTGAACTCCTTTACATTATGTTGTCTAGGAAGCTTTTTTTTTAAATTAAATTCTTTATTGTTTAATGTATTACATAAGTCTTCTTTTCCCCTCATTGACCTACCCATAGTTGCCCCCAACCCCCAGTACATGCCCCAAGCCCCCATCCCCAGTCTGTGTCAATTGGTTATGCTCATATACATGCATACAAGTCCTTTGGCTGATCTCTTACCCCCTCATCCCCCACCTACCCTCATAGGTTGGACATTCTGTTCAATGCTTCTATGACTCTGGTTCTATTTTTGTTCTTCAGTTTATGTTGTTCATTATATTCCACAAATGAGTAAGATCATATGATATTTATCTTTCATTGACTGTCTTATTTCACTTAGCATAATTCTCTCCAGTTCCATCCATACTGTCACAAATGGTAAGAATCCCTTCTTTTTTACAGCAGAATAGTATTCCATTGTGTAGATGTACCACAGTTTTTCAATCCATTCATCTTCTGATGGGCACTTAGGCTGTTTCCAAATCTTAGCTATTATAAATTGTGCTGCTATGAACATAAGGGTGCATATATCCTTTCTTACTGGTGTTTTTAGTTTCCTGGGATATATTCCTGGAAGTGGGATCACTGGGTTAAATGGGAGTTCCATTTTTAGTTTTTTGAGGAAACTCCATACTGTTCTCCACAGTGGCTGCACCAGTCTGAATTCCCACCAGCAGTGAAAGAGGGTTCCTTTTTCTCCACATCCTCACAAGCACTGGTTGTTGGTTTGTTGATGATAGTCATTTTGACATGTGTGAGGTGGTACCTCATTGTTTTGATTTGCATCTCTCAGATGATTAGTCACTTTCAGCATGTTATCATATGTCTCTTGGCTTTCTTTTTCAATTCAAAAAGTGCCTATTAAGTCCTTTGCCCATTTTTAAAATTAAATTGTTTATCTTCCTTTTGTTAAGTTGTATGAGTTCCCTGTAAATGTTGGAGATTAATCCTTATTGGAGATAACATTGTCAAATATGTTCTCCCACGCAGTGGGCTTTCTTGTTGTTTTGTTGATGTTTTCCTTTGCTGGGCAGAAGTTTTTATTTTGGTGTAATCCCATCTGCTTATTTTCTCCTTAGTTTCGATTGCCCTAGGCACTGTATCGGTGAAGATATTGCTACTACAAATGTCTGCTATTTTGCTGCCGATGGCTTCTTCTAAGATTGTTATGGTTTCCTGCCTTATGTTTAAGTCCTTTATCCATTTTGAGTTTATTTTTGTGTATGGTGGTCTACTTTCATTTTTTTTTTGTATGTATCTGTTCAATTTTCCCAACACCATTTATTGAAGAGACTGTCTTGATTCCATTGTATGCTCTTGCCTCCTTTGTCAAATATTAATTTAACATAGTGGTTTGGGTCAATTTCTGAGGTCTCTCTTCTGTTACATTGGTCTATATGTCTGTTCTTGTCCCAGTACCAGGCAGTTTTGAGAACAGTGGCTTTGTAATATAGCTTGATACCTGGTATTGTGATCCCTCCAGCATTATTCTTCTTTCTCAAGATTGCTGCAGCTATTCAGGATCTTTTTTTAAATTCCAGATGAATTTTTAGAGAGTTTGTTCTAGGTCTTTGAAGTATGCCATTGGTATTTTAATGGGGATTGCATTGAAGTTATAGATTGCTTTGGGTAGCATGGACATTTTAATGATGTTGATTTTACCAATCCATGAACATGGTATATTCTTCCATTTGTTTATATCTTCCTCTATCTCTTTTTTCAGTGTCTTATAATTTTCTGAGTACAGGTCCTTTACCACCTCGGTTAAGTTTATTCCTAGGTATCTTAATTTTTTTGTTGTTGGAATGGTAAATGAGATTGCTTCTTTAGTTTCTCTTTCTGTGAGTTCATTATTGGTGTATAAAAAAGCCACAGATTTTGGGGTGTTAATTTTGTATTCTGTTACATTGACAAATTCATTTATTTAGTCTAGTAGTTTTTGATGGACTGTAAACCCTAAAAGGGTTTTCTAAGTACAATATCATGCCATCTGCAAATAATGATAATTTTACTTCTTCTTTTCAAATTTGGATGCCTTTTATTTCTTCTTCTTGTCTGATTGCTATGGCTAGCACTTCCAGTACTATGTCAAACAAGAGTGGTGAAAGTGGGCATCCCTGTTTCATTCCTGTTCTTAGATGAAATGGTTTTTGTTTTTGCCTATTGAGTATCATGTTGGCTGTAGGTTTGTCCTATGAGGCTTTCATTATGTTGAGGTTTTCTCCCTCTAGTCCCACTTTGCTAAGCATTTTTATCAGGAAAGGGTGTTTGATTTTGTCAAATGCCTTTTCTGCATCAATTGCTATGATTATGTGATTTTTTGCATTCAATTTGTTTAGGTAGTGTATCACGTTTATTATTTTGTGGATATTGTACCAGCCTTGCATCCCTGGAATAAATACCACTTGGTCATGGTGTATGATCTTTCTAATGTAATGCTGATATGATATGCTTGGATTTTAGCATCTATGTTCATCAGGGATATTGGCCTATAATTCTCTTTATTTGTAGTGTCTTTATATGGTTTTGGGATTAGGGTAATGCTGGCTTCATAGAAAGAGCTAGGAAGTGTGCCTGCCTCTTTAATTTTTTGGAATTGTCTGAGAATGATAGGTTTTAGTTCTTCTTTGAATGTTTGGTGAAACTCCTCTTTGAAGTCATCTGGCCTCGGGCTTTTCTTTGCTGGAAGTTTTTTGATGACTGCTTCAATTTCCTCCTTAGTTATCAGTCTGTTGAGATTTTTTTATTCTTCTTGGTTGAGTTTTGGAAGGTTGTATTTTCTCGGCATATGTCCATTTCCTCTAGGTTTTTAGAATAGAGTTGTTCATAGTATTTTTTCTTTACAATCCTTTGTATTTCTGCAGGGTCTGTTGTTATTTCACCTCTTTCCTTTCTGATTTTGTTTATTTGGGTCTTCTCTCTTTGCTTCTTGGTGAGCCTGGCTAGAGGTTCATCAATCTTGTTTATCCTTTCAAAGAACCAAGAACCAGGTCTTGGTTTCATTGATCTTTTGTATTTTTTTTTGTCTCTATGTAATTTATTTGTGCTCTGATCTTTATTATCTCCTTCTTTCTGCTCACTCTGGGATTTTCTTGTTGCTCTCTTAATAAATCTTTAAGTTGTAGAGTTAGATTATTCACTACCATTTTTTCTTGTGTGTGTGTGTGTGTTTGTGTGTGTGTGTATGTGTGTGTGTGTGTGTGTGTGTGTGTGTGTTTGAGGTAGGATGATAATGCTATGAACTTCCCTCTCAGGACTGCTTTCACTGTGTCTCAAAGATTTTGGATTATAGTTTCCAGGATGTTTTTAATTTCTTCTTTGTTATCTTTGGTAACCCAATAATTATTTAGTAGCATGCCATTTAGCCTCCAAGTGTTTGAATTTTTTTTATTGTTTTTATTGTAGTTGATTTCTAATATTATGCCATTGTGGTCTGAGAACATGCTTGATATGATTTCAATCTTCTTGTATTTGGAGAGATTTTGCCTGTGATCCATTAGATGGTCTATCTTTGAAAATTTCCCATGTGCACATGAGAAGGTTGTATATTCTGTAACTTTGGTGTAAAATGTTCTGAGATTTCAATTAAGTCCATGTGATCTAGTGAGTCTTTTAGGATTGCTACTTCTTTGCTGATTTTTTGTCTAGAGGATTTATACAGTGATGTCAGTGGTGTATTAAAGTCCCAGACTATGATTGTATTGCTGTCTATCTCTCCCTTGATATCTTCCAGAAGTGTGTGTGTATATATATATATATATATATATATATATATATATATATATGGGTCCTCCTGCATTGGGTGCATATATGTTTACCAGAGTCATACCCTCTTGTATTGATCCCTTTAGTATTATGAAGTGGCCTTCCTTATCTCTTGCTCTGAGGTCTATTTTGTCAGATATAAGTATTGCTGCCTCAGCTTTTTTCCCCCCATTTCTATTTGCCTGAAAGATATTTTTCCATCCCTTCATTTTCAATCTGTGTGAGTCTCTTGTTCTGAGGTGGGTCTCTTGTAGACAGCATATATATGGCTCATTTTTTCTTATCCATTAAGCCGCTTGATGTCTTTTGATTGGACCATTTAGTCCATTTATGTTTAAAGTTATTATTGATAGGTACTTATTTGTAGCCATTTTTATTTTTTTTGTCCCTGTTCCTTCTTCCTCCCTTTCTTCTTCTTCTTTTTAGAACAGTCCCTTTAGCATTTCTTGCATTGCTGGTTTGGTAGTGATAAAACCCCTTATCCTTTCTTTGTGAAGCTCTGATTACCCCTTAAATTTTCAATGTTAGCCTTGCTGGATAGAGTATCCTTGGATTCAGTCTCTTGCTTTGTATCACTTTGTATACTTCCTTCCATTCCTTTGTGGCCTGATGTGTTTCTGTTGAGAAATCATTTAATAATCTAATGAAGGATCCCTTGTAGGTAACTTTCTGTCTCTCTCTTGAAGGCTTTAAGATTCTCTCTTTGTCATTAATGCTTGCCATTGTAATTATGATGTGTCTTGGTGTGGGCCTTTTTTTATTTTGTTTGGCACTCCCTGTGCTTGTATGATATTTTCTTCCCCATATCAGGGAAGTTTTCTGGCATTATGTCTTCAAATAGGTTTTCTAACCCTTGTTCCTCTTCTTGTTGTTCTGGCATCCCTATTATGTGTATGTTGCTTCGTTTTATGTTGTCCTTAGGCTCCCTCAGGCTCTCCTCCTGTTTACTGATTTTTTTCCCTCCAATTGCAGTTCAGATTGTGTGTGTTTTGCTTCCCTGTCTTCTAATTCACTAATTCGGTCCTCCGCTTCTCCTAGTCTACTGTTGAAAGCTTCCTTAGTGTTTTTGTTTTATTGTAGCTATATCAGTCTTTATTTCTTTTTGATTCTTACATAGATTGTTGATTTTCTCATCTATCCAGTTTATGAACTGTATGACCCTTATGCTGAATTCTTTTTTCTGACATATTGCATACCTCTGTTTCATTTAGTAACTTTTTTTGAGATTTCTCCTTTTCTTTCATTTGTGGGTTGTTCTTCTGTCTCCCCATATTTGCTCTCACTGAAGTATCTAGGTGTCAAATCGTGAGGGACTGTGACTGCAGTGGAGGGCCTCGTGGCAGGTCACATGGTATGGTGTAGTGGCTGCATCTCTTGTGGTCACAGGGCTTAGGTTGCTCCTTGGGTCTTCACAAGCATTGGCTCCTTATTCCTCGCACAGTCCCGGTCAGTGGCTGCTTGCTTTTCACTTGGTTCTGGGTGGCGGCTGCTCATGTTGCTGCAGGCATGGTTATGGTGCCTGGGGCTAAAGTGTCTGGCTGGCAGGAGGGGAGCATGCTCTGGTACTCACAGTAGCCATCAGCCAGGGTGGCTAGAGTCTCGGTGTTTGTGTGCTCGCAGCCAAGGCAGCAGGTCCTTGGCTGGTGTGGCTGTAGTGTCCCAGGTGGTGTCTGAGGGTACCCTGGGTGCACGTGAAGATGGGCTCCTAATCACAGAAGCTCTCCCTTCAAGATGGAATAGCCTCTGTGGCAGAGCTGGTGTTCTGTGAGAGATTGCTGTGGTAGTAAAGTGCTGGGGTCCAACCCCAGCAGGTCCAGGGGTCCCCAAAGGTGTGGGCGGAGTTGGCGAAGAAGGAATGACACAGAGATAGCGTTCAGTTGATCAGCAGCCTAGCCAGGATCTCTAGCCAGGACCTCCAGCCAAGTTCTGGTCTGGATCTCCAGTGAAGTTCTGGTCTGGATCTCCAGCGAAGTTCTGGTTAGGATCTCCAGCCAGGTTCTGTGTCCATGTTCTCTTGCTAGGTTCTCCAGGTTCTCCAGCCAGGTTCTGTAGCCATGTTCCCTCGCTAGGTTCTCCAGCCAGGTTCTGTCCAGGTTCTCCAGCCAGGTTCAGTCACCAGGTTCTAGTCAGGTTCTCTTGCCAATTTCTGTAGTCAGGTTCAGTCCAGGATCTTTTGCCATGTTCTCTCGCTAGGTTCTGTCTCTAGGTTCTGAGGCCAGTTTCTGTCCAGGATCTTTTGCCATGTTCTCTCCAGCGAAGTTCTTCTGTCTCTAGAGAACGTTCTGTGTAGGTTCTGTGCCTAGGTTCTGTCTCTCTTTGTTCTGTCTTCTAAGTTCTGTCTTGTTACATCTGTATTTATACCAGTTGATTCCAATCCTATCAATCTCTATTCCAAAGGTTAGGGCGTTTCTTATCTCCATTCCAGGGAGTAAAGATTATGTAGCTTAAGCATGATTGTTCGTAGTTAAAGTGATTAATTACCCGCCTGGCACTTAGTTAAGAGGTTTTATTCCCTCCCTAACTTCAGGGGAAAATCCCTACCTGGGGAAACAACCTTTCTCAGAGAGGAGACCTTGGTTAAAACACATAGTGCCAAGAAGGTGAGCAAACATTTTAAGAACAGTATGCCATATATGCCAGGTCCTTTGAAACAGCAAGGATGGACCGGCTCCCGGCAAATTCCCCCTTTTTTATTTTTTAAAAGCAGGAATTAAAAAGAAAAAACCCAAATGCTCTCTTGTGTCCATTTTAAGAGTTGGATTGGCGCTTTCCGCTATTACCTGAGTCCTGATCTATCACCCTAGGGAGAGCTTGCCAATCCTGGACTTTCCTGGGGTGGAAAGGCTGCAGTGGGGTTAAGGATAAGGCTCCTTGGGCCTACCTCCTCGCATGCATTTACATTTACCTTTCCTTCCTCAGAAAAGCATGGACATACTTCTTGTATAAAACGTTCTGTCTGACTGGGAGTAACCTTAATTCCTCTGCTAGCAAGCATATGTGTTAAAAGATCAATACAGAGTCTTATTTCTTTTAGACTCAGTATGGCACATCTTCTTAATCTAAAGATCAATACAGAGTCTTCTTTCTTTGGACTCAGTATGGCACATCTTCTCAATCTAAGTTCTGTACTATCCACCTTCTTACCCTACTTATCCTCTATAGGGGGGTCTGTAGCACCCTGGTGGAGTCCTACCCGTCCCGAGTGTGGGGTTCTCAATGGCGGGGGGCTTACCTAGGGGAATCCTGTTCCAGGGGTTCCCAAAGGTGTGGACGGAGTCGGCAAAGACTATCCACCCTATTCCTACGGTGGAGTCCTATCCATCCCGAGAGTGGGGCTTACCTAGGGGTCCCTGTTCGGGCGCCAGATGCTGGGGTCCAACCCCAGCAGGTCCAGGGGTCCCCAAAGGCGTAGATGGAATCAGTGAAGAAGGAAGGACACGGAGACAGTGTTCAGTTGATCAGCAGCCTAGCCAGGATCTCTAGCCAAGTTCTGGTCAGGATCTCCCGCGAAGTTCTGCTTAGGATCTCCAGCCAGGTTCTGTGTACATGTTCTCTTGCTAGGTTCTCCAGCCAGGTTCTCCAGGTTCTCCAGCCAGGTTCTGTAGCCATGTTCCCTCGCTAGGTTCTCCAGCCAGGTTCTGTCCAGGTTCTCCAGCCAGGTTCAGTCACCAGGTTCTAGTCAGGTTCTCTTGCCATGTTCTATAGTCAGGTTCAGTCCAGGATCTTTTGCCATGTTCTCTCGATAGGTTCTGTCTCTAGGTTCTGTTGCCAGTTTCTGTCCAGGATCTTTTGCCATGTTCTCTCCAGCGAAGTTCTTCTGTCTCTAGGTTCTGTGTAGGTTCTGTCTTCTAAGTTCTGTCTTCGAAGTTCTGACTCTTTCTGTCTTGTTACATCTGTATTTATACCAGTTGATTCAATCCTATCAATCTCTATTAAAAAGGTTAGGGTGTTTCTTATCTCCATTCCAGGGAGTAAAGATTATGTAGCTTAAGGATGATTGTTCATAGTTAAAGTGATTAATTACCCGCCTGGCACTTAGTTAAGAGGTTTTATTCCCTCCCTAACTTCAGGGGAAAATCCCTACCTGGGGAAACAACCTTTCTCAGAGACCTTGGTTAAAACACATAGTGCCAAGAAGGTGAGCAAACATATCAAGAACAGTATGCCATATATGCCAGGTCCCTTGAAACAGCAAGCATGGACTGGCTCCCGGCAGTAAAGCCTGGTAGTAGGCAAGCCTGGTCCTCTAGCCCCCAAAGATCCTGCAAGATCTAGCTTTTTCTCACTCAGACACACACACACACACACACACACGCACACACACACAGAGTCTCCATACACACCGCTTTTGCTCCCTCACTCACTCATACTCTCTCCCTCACTGCCATCCTCCTGAACACCATCTTGGAATGTGGGAAGCTTATTTTATGTTCTTTGATTCTTTTTGGCTTTGCTGGGTAGAGTAATTTTGGTTATAGATCCTTGCTTTTCATAATCTTAAATATTTCTTGCCAATCCTTTATGGTCTACAAAGTTTCTGTTGACATATCCTCTTGGGTTCACCTTATTTGGGACTCTGGACTTCTTTGACTTGTATGTCTATTTCCTTTACCAAGTTAAGGAAATATTTTGTCATGATTTTTTCAAATAAATATCAATTTTTTGTTCTTTCTCTTCTCCTGGCACACCCATTATGTAAATGTTTGTATACTTGAAATTGTCCCAGAAGCTCCTTACACTATCATAATTTTTAAAATTCTTTTTTCTTTTGGCTGTTATGATTTGGTGTTTTTTGCTTCCTTATTTCCAAATCACTGATTTGATTCTCAGCTTCATCTACTCTACTGTTGATTACCTATAAATTATTATTTATTTCAGTTAGTGTATCTTTCATTTCTGACTCCTCCTTTTTTATGCTGTTGAGGTTCTTATTAAGTTCATTGAACATCCTTATAACCAGTGTTTTGAACTCTGCATCTAGTAGGTTGCTTGTCTCCATTTTGTTTAGTTCTTTTTCTGGAGTTTTGTTCTGTTCTTTCATTTGGGACATGCTTCTTTGACTCTTAATTTTAGCAGCTTTCCTGTGTTTGTTTCTACTATGTATTAGTTAGAGATGCTACATCTTCAGACTTGATAGAGTGGCCTAATGCAGTAGATATCTTCTGAGGTCCAGTGGTACACTCAATCACACATGCTGGGCACTCAAGGTACACCCCCGTATGGGCTATGTACACCCTCTTGTTGTAGTTGAACCTTGATTGCTTTGGCACATCAATGGGATAGAGTTGCCCCAGCCAATCAGTTGCAAGGACTGGTTGCAATCACTGACCACTGACCTCTGACCACTGTGGGGAATCAGCTGTTCAGAGGGTCACCTAACATAGCAGTACTTATTTCAGCAGGGTTCTGGTGCCCCCTGAATCTGCCTCTTGAGTGTGTCACTTGTGGATATGGTTGGATAGTGCTTCAATGTGGTCTGAAGCTGTCCACTGGGTGCACTGTCTCTGAGGACTCCAAGGAGGTGCAGGCCAATTTAGCCACTGCCTATATTCTGCCAGGAGCTACCCAGCATGAGTTACAAAGTGACCTGCCTATGGCTGGTACTTGTACTGGGCTTGGAGGTGCTAAGGTGAGGCCATGCTGGGAACCAATGCTGGCTGCAGCTAGTGCTAGGCCTGATACCACCTAGTGATAGTACAGAGCTTGCTGAGGCCAGATGCTGCTTGTTTGAGAGATTTTAGGAAAATTTGAAGGAAGCATGAGCCAAGACAGGCTATTTGTATGCAAAAGCCACTGGAAACAGTTTTAGAGGACCTGGAAGCTGGGTAGGGCAGAGCCTCAGGGATATCTCCAAGGTGGGGCAAACAGTGTGAGTTAGGTTGTTAGAGTCTCAGATATGGTGCCTGGCTTGGGATCTGTTGGGGAAAGGCTCATTAAGGGAACAATGGTCTCTTCCAGCACTTCTGTCTGGGAAAAAGCTGCCCCCCTCCTCAACTCTGGCCCTAATCCTGGATAATTCAGTCCCTCCTCATATGCCTCTTGTGCCTTTCAATCTGCTGCACCTGCACTGGAACTTAGAAGGAGTGAGTCTGTGTTAGTCAGTGCATGGGCCCTTTAAGAGGAACTGCTTGGGACTCTTCTTACCCATCCATGTATTTCATATTCTTGGTCATATTGATGCAAAGTTAAATATAGATTACAGTAAAAGAGAGATTTTTTGCTTATTTAAATTTGAAATATCAAAATATCTGAAGGGTTGAAATAGATTATGTCACGTTATGAAAAAAAAAACTACCTTAATTTTGTAGTGGACATAGGTCAGTTTTAAACTGATCTACTTAAATTTTTCAACATATTTCAATAAATATCTATTTAAGATGGAAACATTCTGTATATATCTCTTTTTGTAATACTAAACCTTATGATTATACAGTTTAAACCAGATAAAAATGTTATGATGATATTCCTGGAGTAGCTTGTGATCTTCATAGTGACCTTATTTTGCTCCTTTTAAATTGGAGCTGTATTATTGTGGAGAATGCTTCACTTAATGCTCAAGATTGACCTTGTTTTGTTCTTGAAAAGGACATCATGCCCTACAAATCTGATGTTCTCAAGACCCTCTCCCATGTGAAGGTACAGATGTAAAACCCATTATTGCTCAGCAAGAACTGTGGAATGCTTTCACAGTCACTGAGTTATTCTCCCAATAAGTAAACTACCTTGAAAATCTTAGCCACTCAGTTATTCTCCCAATAAGTAAACTACTTTGGAAATCTTAGCATTACACATGTACTTTTTCAAACCACTAGTGTTAACATTTTGTGCAAGATTTAGAATTTTTGAAATGAAATTCTGGTGGCTTAAAAAATAACAAAACCAGGAAGCATTTAATTTAATAGAATAATCTATTCAATATGCATACTCAAAAGATCTCATTTAATCTTGACATATGTCTCAATAAGGTATTATTAATTCAGGTTTGCAGATTAAAAAGATGAGCCTCTGATAGATTATGTGGCTTGCTCCATGGCTAATTATGAGTATTCAAATCCAAATGTGGGCCCTGAAGACTTACTTTTTATTTTCACATCATGCTGTTTCTTGATAAGGAATGGAGTTAATGTGTTTGCAAAGGTAACAAAAATATCCCAAGAAGTAAAAATGGAGGATCTAACCTAGGGTGTTCATTCTTTACTCTTAGAAACATTGGTTGAACCCTTACTTAATGTTGCCCAATCTAAAGTGTCTGTGATGATTCCAATAATTTTAGCTGGTTTACTTAGTAGACAAAAATGGCTACTTCTGTTTTCTGCATTGCCCTTTGTTGGTTCAATTCCAGCTATTTTTCTTGTTTGTACTTCCCATATACTTCAGAAAAGTTCTAAGGGTCAAATAGCTAAATGTTATCACTTTTTTTACTCAGTAATATCTCAGTGTTTTTCTTGCTTGCAGAAGTTTCTTGTGATTTCACTCAAAAGAAATCTTGTTTTCTTTAGAGAGGTAACATACAGATCCATGGCATGTGTTCAGTCTCTGGGGTAATCCAATGACAATACAGGGGGATTTAGTGTAAAATAAAGCCATAGCATCAAAACAATTGGTGGTAAAGGAAACAGAAAATTTCACAAAAGAATTATTTGGTTCCTTTTCCGCAATGTTTCTTTCTTCCTTTTTTTAAAATTGGAGTTTCTATTGAATATTATTTTGTATTAGTTTCAGGTGTACATCATAGTGGTTAGATAATCATATAGTTTACAAAATATTCTCCCCAATATTTCTAGTAATCACCTGGCACTATACATAATTATTACAATATTATTGACTATATAGTTCCTATGTCATACTTTATATTCCTATGACTATTATGTAAATACCAATCTGTACTTCACCTTTTCTACCCGATTCCCCAACTCCTCTCCCCTCTGGCTATCATCAGTCTCTTTCAATTTTGTTTATTTATCTTCTTTGAATTTCACAAATAAGTGAAATCATATGGTGTTTGTTTTTCTCTGCCTGACTTATTTCACTTAGTATAGTACCCTCTAGGTCTATCTATACTGTCACAAATGCTAAGATTTCATTCTTTTTTAAAGTGCTGGTACATATATACAACGGAGTATTATTACTTGGCTAATAATATTTCTTCTCTTTTGCACCATTTTCTATAGTCTTGATGCTTTCCAAAGATTGAGGTAGGGATTAAGATTTTATTTCAACTGAAGACATCTCTGACTACTTAAAATTCACAGCCAATAGTGCTGAATAAAATTATCAAAACTGATTGATGGGAGTGAAAGATGGAGAGGAATTTCTGGAGGAAAATGTTTAATGAAGTGTATTGCATTCTGTTACCCATACTTGAAATGACAACTATTCCCATTTCCTGAGGACTTAATAAGAACTTCTCAACTTGAGAAAATGGAAGTGAATAAAATAATCCCCTTTTCATTACGATAAGTTTGTTTATTATAGCCTTATGTTCTGCGAGCTGTTTCTTCTCAGCCAATGAGCAATACCACCTAGAGCATTCATATAGAGGAAAATTTAAGAAGTAGAGTAAGTGAAGTGGTCATTTTCAACAATAGAATGCCAAAAAAGTCACTTTAATGAATGAACAGACAGCTTTCTTGGCAAGATTTCAAATATGATCTAAAAAATAAACATTTGAAAGCTAAGAGCAAGAAGGGTGCCAAGGCTTAAATGTCCTTTCATATAAACCCACAAAACTGAATCCATTGCATTTCCATTTATTTAAATAATTTACATACTCAGCAGTGTACTCTCTTCTTGGTTTATAGATGAGTTTCTTTTTTCTTACTAGACATAGAGTTAAATATCACTTTTAAATAACTTAAAATTGTAATGTGATGAGTAGCTGACTACAGGGAGCAGGTGTCAAACAATATTTATTTATTTATTTATTTTTAATTTTTTATTGATTAAGGTATTACAAATGTGTCTTTATCCCCCCCCCATTGATATTCTCAATAAAATAAATATTGAACAACCCTGTCACTTTGGTGAGGGAATAATTTTCTCAAAAAAGTCCATTCATTGTATACTGCCTCTGACATTTCTTCTTCAGGAATTATTTGTAGTTTATTCTCTGAAATGGAGACTTTTATCAGCACAGCAGTTGAACTACAGTGTAAAAAACTGGTAATTGAGTATTTTATCAAATGCTTCTAACAAAACGACTTTGCAAGTTGTAAATGAAGATTAAAACCATTGCTTGCAGGGATGGACAAATTGGAATGATTTATTATCTAAAACATCAATATGTCACTGTTTAGAAATAAAAGAAACAAACAACCCCAACTCCCTCCACGTTAGCACTGTCTCCCAACCCCCTCACAGAGATATACACCCTTAGTTTCTGCCAAAGCAATGAAAGGTAAGTACATTTTAATTATTTTCTAGAGAGATCACTATAGAACAAGGCAAAAAAGCATCATCATAATAGGCCAGCTGCTGAGGGACATTATGTAAAAAAAGGACAGTAATAAAAGAACCATATCAAAGAATACCAACTATGATTGGGTACTTCAGTGCTCCTGATTACAGAAAGATGGTTAAATATAATAAATGGGCCAATTTAGAAAGCTGCATTTAAGGGCTTACGGTATGTTTAACACTTAAGTAGCCAATGCATTTAAAATGGGCTTTATCTCACTCATCTAAAATAGCTTTAAAGAATGATGTTAGAAGAATATGCATTGTTGGAGCATTCTGTCTTAATTATTTTAATCTTGGGATAATTTGGATTGAATACAGCGTGTCTGTGTATTCAGATAGCAGCCACAAAGTAGACTAACAACAGGAAAATCCTTTCTAGGAACTTGATATGTTTTTCTTACATTTTACTAAGTTAAAATTAAGGTTTTCCTTTTTTCTTTTTTTAAAAGTAAAAGGTCAGAATTAAGCTGAGTAAAAGAAAAATCCCTTTTGTGTGATTGTTCAAGCTACTAAAAATGGTGTCATGACTTTGGGTATGTCATTGAATAAGAATGTTTAGCTTCCTTCCAGGCTGCCAGCAGGATGTCATTGTCCTTGCTGTTCATTCTCTGTGTGAATCTAAGAGCTTACTACCCATGACTACTCACTAGGCCCAAATTAAGCTTCCATCAGGTAGAAACCCAGGCTAGGACCTTTTTAAGGATGTGAAAAACAATTAGGTACAGCTCTTTTGGTTTGCATAAAGGAAGCTTTATTCTCTTCTCTCATTGTCCCCAAACTTCCATCTCTTTCACATATTTTGGATATAAAATTCAGGAGGCAATTGCTTGTTACACACAAGGCACAGAGTAATTTTATGTCCTAAGTGGTTGAATGATATTTTAAAAAGCAAAATAATTTTCTTCTCTCTTGCATTTCAGTCACACGGAAACAAACTATTTTCTGAATATATATATATATTAGTATATATACAGATATATGTATATGTATATGTGTGCGTGTGTGTGTGTGTGTGTGTGTGTGTGTGTGTGTGTGTGTGTGTGTGTTTAAAATATTTCTCTTATTTATCTGTTGTAAGCAACTTGAAAAACTGGGCTCTTCTAGAGCAGTGGTTCTCAACCTTGGCTGCACATTAGAATCACCTGGGAATCTTTTTAAAATCTTGATTTCTGGGCCTCATCCTTCGGAAATTCTGTTTCTTTGTTATGGGGTGGGGCCACAACATTAGTAACAAAAGAAACAGAATTTCCGGAGGATGAGGCCCAGAAATCAGGATTTAAAAAAGATTCCCAGGTGATTCTAATGTGCAGCCAAGGTTGAGAACCACTGTTCTAAAGAGATGCACACACATTTGAGTAAAGCTAGCAAGTTTGTCAGCCCTGGCTCTGTGGTTCAGTTGGTTGTAGTGTCATCCCATACAAAAAAAGGTTGTGGGTTTGATTCTAGGGCAGAGCATATACCTAGATTGCGAGTTCAATGCCTTTTTATGGTGTGTATGGGAGGCAACTGATTGATGTTTCTTCTCTCTCTCTCTCTCTCTCTCTCTCTCTTCTCTCTCTCTCTCTCTCTCTCTTCCTGTTCCTCTAAAATCAATAAAAAAACAACAACCATCTCCTCATGTGAGGATTTTAAAAACCCCCCACAAACTACCAAGTTTGTAGAAAAAAAAAAGATAAAATCTGATGTACTGTTTTGCACCTGGGAGAGGACATTTTAAATTAAAAATTTAATTCACAGGACATTTCTT